>NC_053161.1:114134749-114434749 GCF_016835505.1 Polypterus senegalus
TCCTAACAAAGATATTTCTGACGACTAAATAGAACCTACTTATATCCAAATTCGAGCTATTGAGCCGCCTGCCTGCCTTAATAAGTCACCCTCGCTTCGCTCTTACTTTTTAACCGTTCATTCAATCATGGCTAGTGGCAGAAAAATTATAATATGGAAGGAGGATTACACCGAGTATGGCTTTACCAAAACAATTATTGATGGCAAATCGATTATTCATAAAGCTTCAATTGGTGATCTGTTTTTCTGTGTTAAGCTCATATTTTGTCATACTTCTTCTCAAACCAAGGGTGTGCGAGGGTAAAATGAATCGGGAAGCGCTGATCAATGTAATCGGTGTACCATGAAATCATGCATTGACAGAAGTTCCCCTTAGCTTGTATTGCAAAGTGTGATTAAATGCGTGATTTTTTAACGCGTTATGGAGCACATGCATCGAAGTTTCTCAGCTGTGCTTGTGCTAAGAAAAGGAAACATTTTAAAAATAACGTAACACGATTGTCAATGTAACCTTTTGTAAGTAGTGCCTGGAGGCTTCAGTGTCGAGAAACTGTAGAGACAGCGTGTGTATTAACTTGTGGAATTTTCTGTGAGTATTTGGTGGCAGTGTCACAAAGTCGCTTCCGTAACACTGTGTGCGTTAGCTGCGGAGCTCAGCTCAGAGCAAAATGAGGTGAATGGGAGGGGAGTTGATGATGTGACTCTCCCACCCGCCTTAACAGTCAATCCCCCACAAACACAGTCTTTCGGAATTTGATTAAGCACAACCCTTCACGTGCAATTTTAACTTAGTTACAAAGTGATCAAAACTCTCGTTTATATCCTGCGTCCTCTCATTAAACTTGTATCCCGCATTACCCGTGGGCATGACAAACGCCAGCGGCAGCCTGTCTATGAACTTAAACTTTAGGTTTACACCTTGCTTTGTTTCCAAAGTAGCAGCACTCATGAATATGGTTGTATATGTCACTCGCTTGCTTCTTATTGTTTCGCTGCCTTCTCAATTATATAATGCAGGTTTTCTTCAGCGCTTTTTGGAGCTCTTCCTGGTTTTCTACACACTGCGTTGACAGTCAGTTCACGTGATTACGTGGGAGGCGTGATGATGTCACACGAAACTCCGTCCCCCACGGCTTTCGAGCTCAACTCCATTACAGTAAATGGAGAAAAACAGCTTCCAGTTATGACCATTACGCGTAGAATTTCGAAATGAAACCTGCCCAACTTTTGTAAGGAAGCTGTAAGGAATGAGCCTGCCAAATTCCAGCCTTCTACCTACAAGGGAACTTGGAGAATTAGTGATGAGTCAGTGAGTGAGTCAGTCAGTCAGTGAGGGCTTTGCCTTTTATTAGTATAGATATATATATATACTAGCAGAATACCCGCCATGAGAGAAGTAGTGTGTTAAAGAAGTTATGAAAAAGAAAAGCAAACATTTTAAAAATAACGTAAGATGATTGTTAATGTAATTGTTTTGTCATTGATATGGGTGTTGTTGTCATACAGTATCGATCTATTTATATATATATATATATTTATATATATCTGTATATATATATATCTGTATATATATATATATATATCTGTATATATATATATATATATCTGTATATATATATATATATATATATCTCAAAATACCTCGATTGGCAGCGAGAAGTAAAAAGAAAAGAAACATTTTAATAATAACGTAACATGATTGACAATGTAATTGTTTTGACATTGTCATGAGTGTTGCTGGCATATATATATATATATATATATATATATATATATATATATATATATATATATATATATATATATACATACACACACAGTGATATATATACATATATACACACACTGTATATATACACACACACATATATACATACTGTATATACACATATATATACAAATCTACATATATATATCCACATATATATATATATATTAGGGGTGGGACTCTATTAAAAAAATTAATCCAATTAATTAGAGGGTGTGTAAGAATTAATCTTGATTAATCGTATGTAATCGCACACGTAAATTTGCCCCAAATCGCAAATGTTTTTATTTTTTTAATTTAAAAGGGTTTTAGTGGGTGACAGAATCAAATAATAGACATGGACATGAATATTGTAAACTGAGGCTGTTTTAATTTCTGGAAAAAAAAAAGCCTTTAAACTGCATTTGAATTCAAAACAGAAACAAAAATATCATCCCTGGTTAAAATTGGGCAGACTTAAAATAAAGTGGTAGTTTAAGTACTTTAAGTACATTTTCAGAATGGTATTGTCTTTAAATAATAATAACCAAAATTTCAACATAAAGTGCAGTTTTTCTTCTTAAAAAAATAAGTCAGAAACATAAAAGGTAATTTGACCAACTTAATCTTTAAACTCTGAGTAACATTAGCCAAAATTATTTTGTACATTAGACTAAAACAGTGTGATCATTGAACATTTTATAATTAGATGTAATTAGAATTACTAACGGTCACGGAGGTCCAATGATCCCCAGTAAGAGCCACAAAGTCCGCTTTCTGTAATGCATCTAATTTTGCTTGCTTTTCAGTGTGCACAAAACCATGCTTTTATCAAGGCTTCACTCGGGTAGTCGAAATGATCAGTCGTAGGAACGCGCTTTATTCCGACTAACATTTTTGTAGCTGTGATGTGTGCATCAGTGTAATGGATGTACCAGGAAATCATGCATTGACAAAAGTTCCCGTTTGCTTGGAATTGAAAGTGTGATTAAATGCGTTATTTTTTTAACGCGTTATGGAGTACATGCATGGAAGCTTCTCAGCTGTGCTTGTGCTAATAAAGGGAAACATTTTAAAAATAACGTAACATGATTGTGAGTTAACCGAATATTTTTTCATACGTCCAAAACCAAGGAGATGCGAAGGTGAAATGAATCGGGTAGCGCGCGTACATACTCAGTGCATCCCTCTCGGAATCGAACCTCGAATTTCGGCATTAGAGGCGAAGACTCTACAATTGCGCCACAGCGTGTGGCTTCTCTATGCGAGAGTATGTACTGTAGATCGGGGTATATATATACATTTATATATATACCCGCGTATTGCAGCGGAGAAGTAGTGTGTTAAAAAAGCTAGAAAAGAAAAGGGAACATTTTAAAAATAACGTAACATGACTGTCAATATACAGTATTTGTTTTGTGAGTGTTACTGAGTGTTGCTGTCATCAAGGATTTGATTATCATTATTTCTTTCAATCAGGTTTGTATTTGTAGGATGTGTTGTGTTCAAGTTACATTCCGTGTTTGTCAATCGTTGTAAAGATGACAGGTTTCATTCATCAATAAACAGCTCGTCTTCTTCTTTATCTGAGACCTGACACACTGCATGCACGGGTTTTTTTTACACTGTCTTCCTTTAGCGGGACATTGACTTTTTCCACCGTGTGCTTTGTTTCCACAGTAGCTGCATTTATGAATATGCTTATCAGGCGCTTCATATTTTTGCTGCCTTTTCAATTGTGTAATTCGTTTTTGTTCAGCTCTTTGGAACTGTTGCTTTTATGTGTGCACTGCGTCCAGTTCACGTGAGCCACTCGGTGTACTTGCATCGAAGGTTCCCAGCTGTGCTGGTGCCATCTCGTGCTATGTCCATAGCTTTATTTAATGTTACCTTAGTCCTGGCACTTAAAACTTTCTCTCGCAGTTTCGCTGAGTTTGTGTCAAACACCACCCTGACCATCTCATCTTCCTCTCCATAAGCACAGTCCTTCACCCGTGAATATTTACCCGTGGCAGTTTGCTATTGGATTGCCGCTGACGGACGGCCTTATATGGGCAGGCACTAAATTACAAACGCCAGCGGCAGCCTGTCTATGAACTTAATTTAAAGTGTAGGTTTACATCGTGCTTTGTTTACGACAGTAGCAGAACTCATGAATATGGTTGTATATGTCACTCGCTCGCTTCTTATTGTTTCGCTGCCTTCTCAATTATATAATGCATGTTTTCTTCAGCGCTTTTTTGAGGTCTTCCTGGTTTTCTATGTACTGCGTGATTACGTGGGAGGCGTGATGATGTCACACGAAACTCCGCCCCCACGGCGTTGAAGCTCATCTCCATTACAGTAAATGGAGAAAAACTGCTTCCAGTTATGACCATTACGCGTAGAATTTCGATATAAAACCAGCCCAACTTTTGTAAGGAAGCTGTAAGGAATGAACCTGCCAAATTTCAGCCTTCCACCCACACGGGAAGTTGGAGAATTAGTGATGAGTCAGTGAGTGAGTAAGTGAGTGAGTGAGTGAGGGCTTTGCCTTTTATTAGTATAGATACACACATATATACATACATATACACAAACATATACAGTGCATCCGAAAAGTATTCACAGCGCATCACTTTTTCCACATTTTGTTATGTTATAGCCTTATTCCAAAATAGATTAAATTCATTTTATACTCAGAATTCTATACACAACACCCCATAATGACAACGTGAAAAAAGTTTACTTGAGATTTTTTGAAAGTTTATTAAAAATAAAAAAAACTGAGAAAGCACATGTACATAAGTATTCACAGCCTTTGCCATGAAGCTCAAAATTGAGCTCAGGTGCATCCTGTTTCCCCTGATCATCCTTGAGATGTTTCTGCAGCTTAATTGGAGTCCACCTGTAGTAAATTCTGTTGATTGGACATGATTTGGAAAGGCACACACCTGTCTATATAAAGGTCCCACAGTTGACAGTTCATGTCAGAGCACAAACCAAGCATGTAGTCAAAGGAATTGTCTGTAGACCTCTGAGACAGGATTGTCTCGAGGCACAAAAGCTGGGGTTACAGAAAAAATTCTGCTGCTTTGAAGGTCACAATGAGCACAGTGGCCTCCATCATCCGTAAGTGGAAGAAGTTCGAAACCACCAGGACTCTTCCTAGAGCTGGCCGGCCATCTAAACTGAGCGATCGGGGGAGAAGGTCCTTAGTCAGGGAGGTGACCAAGAACCCGATGGTCACTCTGTCAGAGCTCCAGAGGTCCTCTGTGGAGAGAAGAACCTTCCAGAAGGACAACCATCTCTGCAGCAATCCACCAATCAGGCCTGTATGGTAGAGTGGCCAGACGGAAGCTACTCCTTAGTAAAAAAAAGGCACATGGCAGCCAGCCTGGAGTTTGCCAAAATGCACCTGAAGGACTCTCAGACCATGAGAAACAAAATTCTCTGGTCTGATGAGACAAAGATTGAACTCTTTGGTGTGAATGCCAGGCGTCACGTTTGACGGAAACCAGGCACCGCTCATCACAAGGTCAATACCATCACTACAGTGAAGCATGGTGGTGGCATCATCATGCTGTGGGGATGTTTATAAGCGGCAGGAACTGGGAGACTAGTCAGGATAAAGGGAAAGATGACGGCAGCAATGTACAGAGACATCCTGGATGAAAACCTGTTCCAGAGCGCTCTTGACCTTAGACTGGGGTGACGGTTCATCTTTCAGCAGGACAACGACCCTAAGCACGCAGCCAAGATATCAAAGGAGTGGCTTCAGGACAACTCTATGAATATCCTTTAGGGCCCAGACTTGAATCCGATTGAACATCTCTGGAGAGATCTTAAAATGGCTGTGCACTGACGCTTCCCATCCAACCTGATGGAGCTTGAGAGGTGCTGCAAAGAGGAATGGGCGAAACTGGCCAAGGATAGGTGTGCCAAGCTTGTGTCATCATATTCAAAAAGACTTGAGGCTGTAATTGCTGCCAAAGGTGCATCGACAAAGTATTGAGTAAAGGCTGTGAATACTTATGTACATGTGATTTCTCAGTTTTTTTATTTTTTTATAAATTTGCAAAAACCTCAAGGAAACTTTTTTTACATTGTCATTATGGGGTGTTGTGTGTAAAATTCTGAGGAAAAAAATGAATTTAATCCATTTTGGATTAAGGCTGTAACATAACAAAATGTGGAAAAAGTGATGCGCTGTGAATACTTTCTGGATGCACTGTATATTAATCAAATAGAAGGGTTTCGTTGCCACTGGGACATTTGCTCAAATTCTAATTTTTACATGGGATGCAAAGCAAATAAAACAGGACTGTGCTGAAAATACTAGATGTCTGGTCACCCTTTGCTTGATATAAAGTATAGGATTTCTGTTAAAATAATGTGAAGTAACATAAAACCGAGAAAAATTATACATTAAAATTACATTCACAAGAAAGTTTTATTAACATGAACATTAATTACTTTCTTTAGAAAACCTAAAAATGTAAATGTACAGTGTACCAATAATGACTCAGGTTTACAATTTACTCAGTACATATTAGCTTTTTTATTTGCTATATAAAGTAGCACGAGATACTATGGTCTAAAAAAAAAAAAAAAATGACTGATGTTTGAGGCACAGTTAATCTGCTTGAACACTTACAATATTAAAATCACTAAAATCAACTTATGTAAGACTTTTTATCCTAAGTAATACTACACGGTATAGTAAACTAAATACCTGAAAACCAGAAAAGTGTAATAATCTAAAGGATCATATTTACCTGCATAGTCTTCCCCCATCAGAAGAGATGTAAACACAGCGGTCACTGAGATTTGTTGAAATGGAGACAAATTCATTAATAAAACCAGCTCTTCGCATCAGTCTGAAGGTTGACACTAATTTCTGATGATTTCTGATTACTCCAAGTATGTTACCTTGAAACAAAAAAGCAACCATTTAAAAAAAGAAGTATCATAAAAGATAAGACACAATGTAGTTTTTTATCTCCTAATCGAACACTGAACCGAACATCGAACCACTTCTTTAATTTTTTGCTCAAACATTTTGAAGAACCAAATGTGCAGTTTGCATTGTTAGAAACAATGTTATAATATATCCTCCAAAACACCTTAGTAACAACTGCTTTTACCCACCAAAATTTGTTGAGGTTTTTTCTACACTGAAATACTGGCTTAGGTAATAGTTAGTAATAATAAGGTGTTGTCTTTCGAACAAAAATAAACAAATCAAATTGACTAGAGAGTGCAAAGTTCCATTGATCGTTTGGCTATAACAAAATGTCCGATTAAAGCAAAATTGAACTCTTTGGCCACTTGCAATAACTGTAACCTTGAATAAAGAAGGAGAAGGAAGAATATAAAAACACCATATCCACATGTGAAAATATGAGACTTTGCAGCAGCTGGCCATGAAGCCCAAAGTAATGATCACATCATTAAATTGACTGAATATAAGGACATTCTTCTGAAATACTTTATTTCCCTCTGGTGTACCTAGTAGAGTGACAATGATCGTACTTTCCCACTAAAACTGTAAACCAGCAGCTGAGTGAAAACTTAAATGATCCGATTCTGAACAAAAAATGTACTTTTTTAAATTTTTGTTCATTAACTAAAGCCCATTAGTTGTGTTTTTTTTCTTTTTCTTTATCTTTATTAAGGGTGCAAATAATTCTTGAACTCGCAATAGTTAGGTAGAATTGAAGAGTGGCAAACATATGTTTATGAACCTCATGACAAACAAGCGGCACGGTGGTGCAGTGGGCAGTGCTGCTGCCTCGCAGTTAGGAGACCTGGGTTCACTTCCCGGGTCCTGCCTGTTTGGAGTTTGCATGTTCTCCCCGTGTCTGTGTGGATGTTCTGGTTTCCTCCCACAGTCCAAACACATGCAGGTTAGGTGCATTGGCGATCCTAAATTGTCACTAGTGTGTGCGTGGTGTGTGGGTGTGTATGCCTTGTGGTGGACTGGCGCCCTGCCCGGGGTTTGTTTCCTGCCTTGCGCCCTTGTGTTGGCTGGGACTGGCTCCGGCGGACCCTCCATGACCCTGTAGTTAGGATATAGCAGGTTGGATAATGGATGGATGGATGGATGACAAACAAGGCAATAAAGATTTTTGTATATAATACATCAGTTTTATGATATAACCTTTGTGAATCTACTAATTGCATGGATAAATGTGAAGTACACAAGATCTGGAAAAATAGAAAGATGCTAAAAAATAATATATTCAGAAAGTCTTGTGATATGAGCTGCTGAAAGATTTAAAAGGATGACAATTGCAGTTCAGACGTTTACTCAGATGTTTCAAACAGTAATCTCATGAATAACTTTTTTCTTTGTTTACAAAAGTACTAACAGGCTAATGAACTGCAACAATTCAATAGCATATAATGATGTCAACATTATCCCAAAAATGCTAGGGTAAGATAGATATTCTTCCTTCAGAAAATTATCCAAGAGATGTATCGTTTTAGCAATTAGTATCACAGCACTTGACAATCATTTTGAATTTATACATTGCATTACAAAGCAATAGGTGTAACAATTGTTGTCTAGCAAGCTTCAGTTGAGTAAAACAGCAATAAAACAGAAGGAAATGCAGAGTAAAACAAAATATATGTCTCAATTACCGTTAAGAAAAACAAGAAAAACATTTGGATATGAAAGCTCTTCGCCACAAAGTAAGTTCACATCTTCCACTCCGAGATTAAAAGCTAATTTAATGATAGGGCCATCTTCCATGTCAGTTGTAATATGAGTCATCAATGCCAGATTTTTTACCAGACCACAAGCCTGAAAGGCAAAAAAATGAATAATTTTATTTACTTGTTATTAGTATTTGTACTTATGCTTACCTTTTGTATTTAATGATTACATGAGCTTTCCACATTCTGCACTATTTAGAAAAATATCTAAATAAATAAAACAATCATTAAAATTATGACACCTAAAAAATGTGAATCAAACAAGAAGACTGATGCCAAAGGAAATAAAAATCTAGATCACATTACGAAAAATTAACTTCACTTTAACTGTACGGAGGAGAGGTTTTTTTTGTAATCAATTTTTCATTGATGTTAAACAAATGCAATAGTAAGACAACAAAAATAAAGGGTGCGCGTGTGCGTGTCTCTGTGTGTGTGTGTGTGTGTGTGTGTGTGTGTTTGCATTGCTATCTGAATGGGGACATACGCCTGACTGCACACCAACACAGTGAGGACCTCTGACCAAGTGGGGACCAAAAATGAGGTCCCCATAATTCTGCCCATTATAATTAATGCAAAATTGCTTCCTAAGGTGTGTACCATCAAAATCTACCATGACCCCAAAATTCATATTTCAATGAGTAAAATTTGTGTGTGTGTTTTGCGCTGGATGCTCACAGTGTGTAAAACCCCCTACAGACACTTTGCGGTACTGCAGTGTGTTTTGGGGCTGGATGCTCACAGTTTTTAAAACCCCCTACAGACACTTTGCAGTACTGCAGGGTTAAGCACACTTTTGGTCACATGGCAGCAACACCGGATGTTCCCATTAGGTGCGTGCATATGGAGGAAAGATTGAAAGCCCGAAAGGATAAATCACAAACTGTTAAAAAAGGTAAACAGTGTTTTAATAAATGTTATGCTAGAGTAAGTAGTTAATCGTTGTTATTATTATTATTAGCCAATGAAGATGACGTTTTTATCTATTTAAAGCTTTGTTTGAATAAAAGTTTGTCAGGGTATGTTGTGTTTGTTGGTTTTTAAGAAGACCCTGCTTGACTATTTTTATATGCCAGCTTTATTATGCATTTAATTTTAAAACACAAATTATGCGTGTTTATATTCGGGAGTTTACATGTATATGTGTACATATATGTGTATATATACATAGAGAAAAGAGAGAGAGACATATGTTGAAAATGAGAAGACAACGAATAAATCCGAAAGCGAGGCTATTCGGTATGTGAGGTCATCTTCGGACAAATGCGGTTTGGAAATTAAATGTATCAGTTCAGAGAAAGGTAAGTTGTTTATAACCAATTTATTTTCTTAAATTATTAACATCGCATTTATATTAGCGGCACGTTTCACATACTCGGTCGTTCGCAGGACGTGGAGTTTTTGCGGTGGATGCATTGGAAAAGGGTGACTTTGTGGCCGAGTACCGCGGTCAACTAATAAACGGAGCTGAAAGCGAGAGGAGGAGGCGAGTGTACCATCCTGCCGCTGCTGTCTTTCTTTTCGACTTTAAATGGAATAGGAAAAGCTGGTGGTGAGCTGTATTTATTTTTCAAATTTATGGTGAAAGTGTACTACGGTCTGTTCGAAGTTAATATTGCAATAGTTAACAAAACGTCAGAATGAAAGTAAACGGCAGAAAAAAGTAATACTACCAGACAGTATAATCAGGTTTCCCTGTCTCCGAATAAAAAATAAATGCTTAATAAAATACTTTATGATATATACAACAAATTTGCTTTAACATAAAAAAACCGGTATAATAATGACCTGATCGCGACGTGTAATGCAGATATGCTGTCTGAAGTGGCGGGACTCCTGGAGAAGCAGCTCCGAGATCCGCGTTCTCAGACACCGCAGTTAGTAAGCACTTTATTTAATGGAATCAGCCACCTGCTTCGACTCTCTGTCCGCCCTTCTCTGCCTTAGAGGCAGTTCATATGCCCACTGTCCACCTGCCCTGTGAGACACGGTAGCGGCCGCACACTCGGGCAGATGGACTGTAGCAGCCTGGAAACGTGTCTGAAGTGCTTCAAGTGCTCTGTCTGCAACATAGCGATCGCGGAGCTGCTTTTATGTCAGTTTCTCAAGGTAGTCCTTTCCACGTAAGTGAGGAGCTTGCCCTCTCAGGCTCAGACCCAGATGTGCTACACGATTATTTCCACGGAACACTACTCATTCTAATACATGAGGCAAATTGGCTGTGTGTAATCTTTATGTATGTATTTAAACTGCACTGCTGTTACAGCATTGATGGAGCCAAAGATGATGGCTCTGTTGGAAGAATGATAAATGACAACCACAAAAGTCCAAACTGCAAAATCAAGAAACTGGCAGTAGATGGAATGCCACACCTCTGCCTGTTTGCTTTAAGAGATATTCTTCCTGGTGAAGAAATCACATACAGCTATGGAGATGGACCATGGCCTTGGAGAAAACAGGTAAGAACTGTAGTCTTTATTTATGTATTTAGGATTAGTTTAGGTTGTTGTCACCTGTGAAGTAATTATTTTTGTGTTTGTATGCAGGGAAAAGAAAAAGCCACTATTGTGTCATCACCATTACAGACAAATGACAAGGTAACTAAATCTACATTATTAATCTATACAGGCATTTTATTTTAATAAATTAAGACAGTTTTTCCCAAACTCGGTCCTGGGGACCCCCGTGGCTGCAGCTTTCGGTTTTAATTAAACTCCTGGACTAATTAAGTGAACTGATATTTCCCAAGTTCTGTGTTTAGGGAACAATACAGAAATTAGAAAAATAAGTTTGCTAAAAAAAAATATTAAAATGTACCAAGCAGTTATATAGGAATAATGTATTTTTTCTTTTTAACAGTGTTTTCATCGTGATTTTCATTCTACTTTTCCAGGTGTTCTAATTGTTTTATTTATCCACTATTTAATAATTATACTAATTAGTAGGTCTGACTTTAAAGTAGTTGCAGCCTTTGATTATTCCGTGTTGTTTGCCTGGGTGTCTGCTCTGCTCATTTTAAATTGTCATTATTAAGATACAACGAAGGAGGAAAAACTGCACAGATAAAGGGCAAAGTATAATGAAATCAACAAAAGAGAGTTAAGCATTTAAATATATCATAAAAGCAGAAATATTTTTAAATGTAAAAATCATGCTGCTTTGCTTTTGAAATGTCGAATAAAAAAAAAATACCAGCTAATTAAATGAGCTCAGTGTTATCACTTATTAGGAGTGTGGTTGGAACAAAACCTGCAGTCACAGGGGTCCCCAGGGCCGAGTTTGGGAAAAACTGAATTAAGATATTATTAAAGAAGTACCAATAGTACACAGTATACATGCATTGCAATTTGTTACATTGCCTGAGTCTATATACTTTATTGCACTATTTTTAGATAATAAAGCTGTGTGATTGGAAGTGGAAATATATTTTTATATGATAATAAATTTAAGAAACACAAATATAGTGCCACAATTTCAATTAAAGGTATGAAAATGGATGGTGTACACTTAATTATAGGAAACTAAGAGAGGAAAGAATAAATATATGGTAAAATCGTTAATTGCAGACTCATTGTAAAGATTTTCCTAAACAAGAACATATTAGTATTCATTAGCATAATTTTGATATTTGCACTATAAATTTTCAGAAAACATACACAGTGTATGACTTAGTGAAACTTGTTTCCAACTTTTGTAGCACATAAACAATTCTGAATGAAACATGTGACAGAGAGAAAAATTAAGTGCACACACCAAAAGAATAAATGTTGTTTAAAGAGGAAGAAAAGTATGGCTATCGTTTTGTGATATCATGTAAATCATGCAAAATGTACAACCATCTACAAGACCTAGAAACCCAGAAACTATTCAAGTAACTGAAAAGTTACTTAATTTTTATATGAACAATTTAGGCTTTTTTGAAGTTAAACATATTCATTGTAATAGGCTACTTTTTGGATTATGTAAAATATAAATTAACCCATATGAAATAACATTTCATGTACATACCATATAGTGCATATAGAAATGTGACTACTGCTGATTCAGAGTGCAATTTTTGAATCACAGTATCTTTGAATGAGAATTAGGTATTATAAGGAACGGTCAAGTCCTATCAAAGGTTTACTTTGGGCATTCATACAGTATTTATGACAAAATATATTTTAAAAATCCAACAAAGGTTTTAACATCTTTCATCAAGTGGGAAACCAGTAAGTTCATTTTAGTATTAGAAGTATTATTATTGCATGTAAGACTGGAAAGTGATAACAGCATACCTGCCTTTATTATGCATTTGATCAATATTCTGTTTTTAGGGCACTGGGGAAAGGGATGTTGCCCAAAGCCAGATCTTGGCTCAACAGCCTACACTGGCACAAGTAAAAGGCACTCTTGCTATTGATGAACAGGTACAATTCTTTATAGCCTTAAACGTTTATTATTAGACAAATACTTTACATCACTTAATGGTAAAATGTTATATATTATCCATTTTTTTCACTAATCATTTAATTATTTTTGCCTTCTCAGAACCCTGATGGAAGAGAGAAGACCCTCAGTCATAGCTTAGCTGAAAAGACTTCTGAACCTCAAGAGAAAGAAGCAGTTATTACTAATGAGCAGGTACATTTTTTTACTTAATTAGCAAATATAACTAGAAATACACAGTATATATCTTTTAATGGCAAGATGTCTTATTTTGCTTTTAAATTTTAATCTGCTACAGTTTATTTCACAAAGCTGTTTTGTTTAAAAATTATATAGTCATTACACATAAGATCAGTTAACTACATTCCTCACTTGCTTTATGTTCACATGATGAGAGTGATCTGAAATATATCTGAATCCTCACAGGAACTGTGTCATTGTTATGCATTTCTTACTGCCCACCCTACTTCACTGAGGTCCCCCTAATGAAAATGACCTGAAGTATGTGTGAGAGTCCCCATAAGGGCAGTTAGTGAAGATGGGGTTACTTGTGCTACCATCCCCCACTTGCTTTAGGTCTACACAATTGTTGTGACTTGAAATGTGTGTGAGTCCCCACTAGGTTACTTAGTGATGATGGGGTTTCTTGTGCCACTGTCTACCCACTTAGTTTAGGTCCACACAGTGTTTGTGACATGGAATGTGTGTGAGTTCCCACAAGGACAGCGTCTTGTGTTTTAAATCCTAAAATATCTTTTTACTTCACTGAGGTCCCCTTAATGAAAATGACCTGGAATGTATTAGAGTCCCCATAAGGGCAGTTATTGAAGATGGGGTTACTTGTGCTACCATCCCCCGCTTGCTTTAGGTCCACACAATGGTTGTGACTTGAAATGTGTGTGAGTCCCCACTAGGTTACTTAGTGATGATGGGGTTTCTTGTGCCACTGTCTACCCACTTAGTTTAGGTCCACACAGTGTTTGTGACATGAAATGTGTGTGAGTTCCCACAAGGACAGCGTCTTGTGTTTTAAATCCTAAAATATCTTTTTACTTCACTGAGGTCCCCTTAATGAAAATGACCTGGAATGTGTGAGAGTCCCCATAAGGGCAGTTATTGAAGATGGGGTTACTTGTTCTACCATCCCCCACTTGCTTTAGGTCCACACAATGGTCGTGATTTGAAATGTGTGTGAGTCCCCACTAGGTTACTTAGTGATGATGGGGTTTCTTGTGCCACTGTCTACCCACTTAGTTTAGGTCCACACAGTGTTTGTGACATGGAATGTGTGTGAGTTCCCACAAGGACAGCGTCTTGTGTTTTAAATCCTAAAATATCTTTTTACTTCACTGAGGTCCCCTTAATGAAAATGACCTGGAATGTGTGAAAGTCCCCATAAGGGCAGTTATTGAAGATGGGGTTACTTGTGCTACCATCCCCCACTTGCTTTAGGTCCACACAATGGTTGTGACTTGAAATGTGTGTGAGTCCCCACTAGGTTAGTTAGTGATGATGGGGTTTCTTGTGCCACTGTCCACCCACTTAGTTTAGGTCCACACAGTGTTTGTGACCTGAAATATGTGTCAGACCCCACAAGTATAGCTACATAAAAGATAGATTAACTCCTGCTCACCCCTTACTCTATGTCCCCACAGTGAATGTGAACTGAAGTATATGCAAGTTCTCACTAGGATTGTTGGTGGTGCTTCAGTACTTCTACCTCACTCAAATTCATTTAGGTCGCCATAATAAAAATCAACTGCTATAAATGCTAGTTCTAATAATTATAGTTAATGAAGAAAAGTTGACTCTCCTGTATGTGTTGCACTTATTCTTAAGACCTAATGAACTGTTGTCTTGTCTCCATATTCAATATTCAAGATTTGGCCTGAAAAATGTATTAAGCATAATCTCATTTAATTTACATTATGTACAGCATAATGTAAAATCTGGTATTCTGTTATCCCTGTAATTGCCTATAACGACACTTAACACTTATTTGAGCAGAAAGTATTTGATTGTAACTGGCCTTTGCAAAGTGTAAAAGTAAAAAGCAACAATGATAGCAATAGTAGGAATATTGCTACTATTGCTAATAACAACAGTAATAATACTAACACATCGTAATGTGTGTCAAACGAATATGACACCCAATTATATTTTTACAGACTGAAGACAACAGTGGATCTGACACTGAACCAGTTTCTTTAGAAAAGAGAGAGCTTGACTGTACTGTGCCAAAACTTAAGCGCTCTGACAGTGTTATTGTAAGTTATACCTCAATGGCATAAACTTTATAATTCAATATTTTCACTATAAAAATAACAGTGAGTATTTGATAGTGGGTTTTGAAATATTAAGCAATTGCTCATGTATATACATTATTAATAATAAATATAAAACAAAGCAATCATTAATCAAATAATGTAGTTTTCAACACCTGTTAATCAGTATGCAGTATAGGGATTTGTTTCTAGATGGCTTTCTTATGTTTTTAATAGGTGAGCGAGGAGATGCTTCAAAACTGTTCTGAGTCATCAGATTCCAGTATGAACCACAGCGATGATGACTACATTCCTAAGTCATCAGAAGAGAGTAGTCCAGACTGCAGTAGTGACTGCTTATCAGCACACATGAATGACAAAATAGATAAAGATGAGAAATCCTCTGCGTCATGTTCCACGTGTGATAGAACTGTACCTGATTCCAGTGTTTCAGACTCTGAAATTAAAGAATATGATCCAGTATCTGTAAAGGCAGTTTCTGGAAAAAACCGTGGAAGGAAGAGTATATGACAAAAACATTTTGCCTTTTCTGTGGTAAGTCCTATGCAAAATTGCCAGGCATATTGAACAAATTCATCGCAATGAGACTGAAGTTGCTAAAGCTCTCCAGTTTCCAAGAAAATCAAAAGAAAGAAGACTTCAAATAGATCTTCTTGAAACAGAGGCAATTTTGCTCACAATGTGGAAGTTTTAAAATGGGGAAAGGAATGCTCGTACCTCGAAGACAACCTAGAAATTGTTTGCCATCTAACGATTTTATGCATTGTTTAAATTGTCAGGGTTTTTATTTAAGAAACAATCTTTGGCGACACATGAAACATTGCAAGCTTAGAAAACATGACCAACCAAAACCTGGAAAAATAGGGTCCAGTCTTTGTGTGCATTTGCTGAACCTGTGCCTCCTGGTGTTGACAGTGGCCTTTGGAAGCTAATGAGTGAAATGATACAAGACAACATTTCACTTGTAGTCAAGAAGGATCCCTGCATTTTACAAATAGCACGACATCTCTTTAACAGGCTCGGTTCAGACATATCTAAAAATGAATACATTCGTCAGAAGCTTAGAGAGCTTGGTCGTTTGTTGTTATGTGCAAGACAAATAACACCATTGCAAAATATGAGAGACTTCATAATTCCATGTAACTTTCCACATGTAGTAACAGCAGTGAAATGTGTTGCTGGGTACAACCAGGAGAGTGGCACAATGAAAACTCCTTCATTAGCACTGAAGCTTGGCCACAGCCTTCAGAAAATAGCCAATATAGTGGAAGCCCAGGCAATGGTAGAAGGAAATGAAATGATGGAAAAAATGCTCAAAGCTTCCAAAAATTTATGAAACCCAGTGGAATGAGCTAATTTCATCTGTAGCCCTAAGATGTTTGAGAGAGTCAAAGTGGAATGCACCTCAGCTTTTGCCTTTTACGAAGATGTGAAAAAATGCATTTGTATCTTGATGACAAACAAGAAGAAAATTACAAAAATCTTCTAGCTGAGGCCTCTGCAAGAAACTGGGCAAACCTTGCAAAAGTCACTTTAACACAAATTATTTTGTTTAATCGCAGAAGAGAAGGAGAAGTTTCCAGAATGCTTCTAAATACCTTTTGTTAAGAGATGTATCAGATTTGCATGGAGATGTTGCTCTTGCTCTTTCAGAACTAGAGCAAAAGCTTTGCCATCACTTTATCAGAATTGAAATTAAAGGCAAGCGTGGAAGGAAGGTTCCTATACTGCTGTCCCCAGCAATGCACAGAGCAATGAAGTTGCTTGCAGAAAAAAGAGAAGTATGTGGTGTGCCATGTGACAACAACTATATGTTTGCAAGACCTTGGCTCTATCTCATTTTCGTGGATCTGATTGTATTCGACTTTTTGCCAAAGAATGTGGAGCAAAAAGTCCTAAAACACTTTCATCAACCAAACTCCGAAAACACGTGGCAACTCTGTCAAAAGTTCTTAACTTGAACGATACAGAATTGGATCAACTGGCTGATTTCCTTGGGCATGACATTAGAGTACACAGGCAATACTATCGTCTCCCAGAAGGCACTTTGCAGTTGGCTAAGATCAGCAAAATTCTCTTAGCTCTTGAAACTGGGCGCCTTGGAGAGTTTAAAGGAAAAAATCACCATTGATCCAACTGGTAATGACCATTTTCTTTCTCTCTATCTGCCTTAGTGTATACATATGCATAGCCAAACTTGGCATACTGCATAGCAAAGACAACAGCTGTAAATGTAAAAATAGTTATGAATTTTGGCAGATGTGTCATGTTTGACATGACAAGGGCACCTCCTCCTTTCCACCTCCACTTTGGGTATACAAAAATGTTCCAAAATGTATGATTTTGAAGTATGCCTCACATGCTGATAATTTAGTGTACTGTAGAAACCCACTTTTTCAATAAAGACAGACATACTCTGAAATTAACCTAATCTAATGGCCCTGGTCCACTTGAAGTGAACAATATTTAGATAGATAGATAGAAATACCAAACTATTCAAACATGAATATGTTCATAATTACATTCCTAACTAGTAGACATCTCTACCAGAATTCCTGAGCCAGTTTTATTTTTGTAAGCATTTACTTTCCTTCTTAGTATTCAAAGTTCAGTTTTGTATTTGACTATCGTGTATAGTGATGTATTTAAAAGTAGCTCCTATTTTTTTCTTTGACTTTTATTAAAAGATCTTTTTTTACTGTAGAAAAAGTAGTGATTGAAAATGAAACATCAGAAAGTGAGGAAGAATTGAGTGATCATGAAGGTGATGCAGGTAAGCTATTGTACATTTTACCTTACTTTGTAAATCCATTGGTGTTAAAGTTTATGGCTTTCTAACTATTTCTAAAATAATTTGACAAAATTTTGTTTAATTGATTAGGTTAAATAATTCTTGAAATTTTGTAACATAATTGGTTATGTTGTGTTTAGAAATGCAAGTAAAGCAGATGAAACGAGCACATGGCGAAGTTCAGGAAACAAAAGTTAACAGTGTTTGCCAAGGTGAGTACACATCAGTGCTACAATAAAGATTATTTTTTTAACTAAGCTATACAGAAGTTTATGTTCTGCTAATTGGAATTTTGTGGTGCAATTTTTAGGTCGTAAACGAGTGAAGAGGACAATGTGGAAAGAAGA
This sequence comes from Polypterus senegalus, assembly GCF_016835505.1. NCBI lineage: Eukaryota > Metazoa > Chordata > Cladistia > Polypteriformes > Polypteridae > Polypterus > Polypterus senegalus. Next base: position 114,153,050 of record NC_053161.1, read on the forward strand.
AGAAAGAAGAGCAGTGGAAAAACATTTGGCCAAATTTATAAATATATGTAAAGTGCCAGGAAAGAGAGTGTGAGGCCTGCATCCAAAATGAACCACAAGCTCTCAAAAATAGAGATTGGCTGGGTGTGAAATTCTATATAAAAAACCGAATTACCTCACTGAAGAGAAAGGTTTAAAACAAGTGTTTCCATTATCAATGCTGTTCATTTAAAGTTTAGTTATGGGAAATAATTTAATCAGTTTACATTAGGTCTTTTCATGGTATTTGAAAGCAACAGTTCCACAAAGCCAGTTACTTGTTTGCTCTTTAATAATTTGTATTTCATACGTTTATATGCACTTACATAAAGATATACACACGGTTATTTACAGGCTATTTCAATCAAGGACAGTGACTCTAACTTGTGTGGTGCCACCAGGAGACTTGGGCCTTGGTAGCTTTACTCAGGGTAGAAAGCACTGGTGTTGGGTTACTGATTTAAAAGAATTACCAGTAGTGAATCAGAGTAATTATTTCATACTGCAAACTTATAATACAGAAAACCTGCAATATTTACTGATTCCGTACACATTAATTTTAAATTAAATTGCTTCTTCATAACATACAATTTGATCACACGTTTACAAATATTGCAGTACTCATTAATTCAGATCAATTACAAATATATTTGAGCAATTACAGCTGAAGCTAAGATGTCTTGAAATAGTGAAATCTAAATATTTCTGGATCAAGCAAGTGTCAAATATCTGAAATGGGAGGTAATTCCAAAACAAATTAGCTTCAAGGTCATCGTGCTGTTTTACACTTAGATTTGGCTTTGTTATGATGACATTGTTTTAGGTTCAGTTATGTATGTTTATTGCATATTTAGTATAATGTGAGCAATGTTCTGGCTGAAAGAATATTGTGAACTTGAGTCTGGGTGCTCAGTTTTAATATTTGTTACTAAGAGGTGATGTAACTCAAATATAATGTGTACAGAAGCCAGTAAATATTGTAATGTTTAATATTCATCAGTTGCTTTTTTGCTTACATTGATAAATGAACGTTTAATTAGATGCTTTGGATTAATGTTTTAATTACTTTTTCATAATTAGTACACTGGAGTTGTCAATGTAGAGATGTTTCACAATGGAATACTGTATGCATGGAAGGCTATTCTTCAAAGCCAAGTAGTAACAGTGAACCTTAGCCAGGATGAAGGTGCATTTTTATTTTTCTCATTAAAAAGGTTAATTTATAAAAGTTTTATTTTATTTATATATATATATATATATATATGTATATATATATATATATATATATATATATATATATATATATATATATATATATTTATATATTATTTATATATATATATATATATATATATATATATATATATATATATATATATATATATATATATATATATATATATATATACACAAAAGTAACAGATGCTGCAGATGGGCTAGCATCCCAGCCAGGATGGGTGTGGGTCTCCTACCTGATTGGTGAGGCTTGTATGTTTGAGCAGCCTGGAGTAATTTGAATCTTTACTGGGATAGATGATGTTCCATTATCTGGGCAGGAGGCCTTCATGGATGGATGGTGTGGATGGAGGCACACCCTGGCCAGGGTAGTTTCTGCTTCCATTCCAGGTCAGTAGGACTTAGTGGAAGGGTGGAGGAGTCTGTCTCTCAATGCAGTGTGCTACCCCGAAGTCCCAAGTGGATACATCCCTCTTTAGGGCCATCCCATGTGTGCATCTATGGGACTGCTTGGGAGTTGTAGTACCTGATGGGCATCTCTGCTATAATATTGACTGCTGTAAGGATGTTCCGTCTGTAGAATAGGTATGTCCTTCCTGAGTAGCTCTCCATGGCGGCTGCCAAAATCATAGCAGGGCTGCCAATCGGGACTACGATTCTTGGGCAGCCCTACAAGTGCACACGTGGGAGTCCCTACAGATGGATGTCACCACCTGGTGCTAGGGGCACACAGCCCAGAGAGGTAGTCTCCTGTATCCTTCCCTTAAGTCCTCCTGACCGAAAGTGAAGCAGCAACCATCCTGGGGAATGTGCGCACCATTCAGCCATGAAGGCTTTCCAGTTAGTAAAGGGAATACAATCTATCCCAGCAGGGATTCCAGTCGCTCCAGGCTACTTATCCATACAGGCCTCCTGGCTGGTTCATCTGTCTCATATGTTAAAATATAAAGCTAATATATTAATATAGATATAAATAAATTAGTATGACATTTTCATTTTATTCATTGAACAGATTACCTGTCATTTGTAAAGAAAATCACTGTGAACATGTTGGTTAGACTCGCATACAGTACAAGCCTCTGATCTGATGTACCAGTCTTATTACAGTGGTATCATTTCTTCTAACTCTCAAATAATGTAAATAATGTAAATTAAATTTACTCAATGTTTTACAACATGCTTCCTCAGTTTATATGTTAAGATGTTTATGTAGTGTTTTTTGTGAGACTGATTTATTTAATAAAATAAAATTTAAAACGTTCTCCAAGACTTTTATTTTGTTTAACATACACATTCCACTGCTAATGTCAATAATGTCTTGGACAGAACTGTTCAGTGCTGGTGTCCAGTTGTTGGCAAGGGCAAGAGAGTTTATAAGGTAGATTTAGCTTTTGTGTGTAAAACTAGAGAATTCTGTGTGGCATAAAATTCACAGTTTATATTTAACTACAGTTTATCTGTTGAATGAATCTTTATTTCAGTTGAACTCAACTTGTGGGGGGTTGTGAATGCAATAAGATGCATCTTTTGTTATATTCTCCCATGTCCTGTTTCAGAGCTTTGTGAAAATCAACTGTCAAAAGTTTTAGTAGATAGCTGTACATTTGCACAAAGTGTCAATGTGGCCTGATGGACCACGCTTAAAATGGTCCTTTATATGCCAGAAGATCAACAATGCCATCTGCATTTTTGTGTTTTGTTAGCTTCAAGCTTCTTTTATATTAACTTCTTGATGAGGACTTGAGTTTAAGATTCATAAAACAGACGTCACTGAGGGCAATATTTCTTAAAGAATTCAATGCTGATTCATAGTAGAAATTCTAGGTGTAAACATTAATAATATGGACAGGTTTGTGTCTCTTGTGCTGTGCTTGTTTGTTTGTTGATTAATGATAGTCAATGAATTGGAGATGTTACATTCAGAACAAGTATTGTATTCAAATTTTCATTTAAAATTGCTAAAGACCTAACAGGTGTTGAACTGAATAATATCTGGCAATCTACAATTAAGTTAATTTCTTATTAGCACACTATTGAAGTGCTTCACAAGTATAACATGATCGTGCTAATGTTTCTTTTGGCCTCAGTAAACATCTCTCAAATAGGGAGATTTTTCAGACAGAGCCATGGTTTATTTATTTGTGCAAATTTGTGGCTTAATCAATGAGATTAATGAGAGTGATCATCTTTTTGAAAACAGTAAAAAAAAAAAGTGCATTATATTATTTTTAGTTTCAAATTAATTGTCTGAATATTATGACTGAATTGAAAGTGGTGGTTGTTTACAGTACTGACTTGATTTTTAATCTTCATTTAATAGCACGTGCTTGTTCAACAAATACACCAATCAAAAGCTATTAAAGCTACTGAGAGGTGAAGGGATGGGAGAAATTATCAAGGGATGTGATACACTAGGCAGCAAATGAACAGTCAGTTCTTGAAGGTGATGTGGTAGAAACAGCAAAAGAGGGCAAGCGTAAGGATCTGAGAAACTCTGACAAGGGCTACGTTGGGATGGATAGATGACTGGGACAGAGAATCTGCCTTCACTCTCTTCTTAACCTCTCTTCCACACTCCCCATTACTCTGTACTGTTGATCCCAAGTATTTAAACTCATCCACCTTCACCAACTCTACTCCGTCATCCTCACCATTCCACTGACCTCCCTCTCATTCACACACATGTATTCTGTCTTGGTGGTCCTGCTGACCTTCATTCCTCTCCTCTCATATCTCCACCTCTCCAGGTCCTCTCCTCATCCTGCTCCCTACTATCACTACAGACCGCAATGTCATCAGCAAACATCATAGTCCATGAGGACTCCTGTCTAATCTCGTCTGTCAACCTGTCCATCACCATTGCAAATAAGAAGGGTTTAATTAATGAATGTTGTAACTGATTGGTGTAAAAGATGGTTTTTCACAAATTTCATTTTGTTATCTTACGTGAGCTTTATATTATGGACAGCTATCCTTTATTCTTTTCTTCTATTTACCTTGACCTTGAAATTTAAACAATTGTGAAATTCACCCTGGTGGGATGGGCTGAAGGTGTATCATTTTATGTTAGTGAAGCAAAAAATAAAAGAACAGAATATGGGATTAAAATTGACATCTAGAATTGGTATGGAGGCTATAGTGCTGAAATCGTATTAAATGTGATATTGAAATTAAAAACAGAGCCACCTTTCCATAGTTAATTACAGTGTGTTTTTGTAGTATTCTCTAGATTCACAGTTTCGATTGGTTTTTCAATAACTTTGTTATGGTTTAAAATGATGACTGCAGTTTCATTTTCTATTAGAGCTACTGAACACTTGGCTGTTTGGTCATTACGATATTATACATGTGGTAAAAGTGAAAGAAAACTTTTAAGCCTATTTTGTACCTTGTTTATTCAGAGTTGATAAAGTTAGGAAAGGCAGCAAAAATAAACTGAATTAGGAATTAAAAATGTTACTATGGAATAAATGTTCAATAATTTGAATTTGCAGTAAGTACAAACAAACACATTGGATGTGTGCATAATCACAGAACTGTTGAGACAAAGGAATTTTTTTTGTTTTATTTCAACTTCACTGGCATGAGTGGTGGGCAGTACTTAAATAGCCATATAATTATATAAAATTAACCAGGCCATAAGTTTGAGAAAATATAAGATAACAAATACATACTGTATGAAAATGTCAGAAGTAAATTGAACTATAATCTTGCACAGATTCAAAAGGAAAAATAAAATAATTATGGGAAATGGTTTCAGATATTTGGAACAAATTTTTACCTATAATTTAAAGGATAATTTTAAACTGCATGTTTAATATACATTTCTAAGAAATCAAAAAGCATGCTCACATATCTGTAAAGGAACAATTATTTACTATAGTGTGTTTATATCTGACAAAATGCATATGTAAATCAGTGTCCCCAATATGCAAGTTGTCCCCATACAGTGGTCGATTCTGAGTGATTGTGCGTGTATTCCATTGTCCTAGCTTTACATAAATACCTGAACATGTCCTCATAAGTCGGTAAAAAGTCAATTTGTCCATGAATTTTATTTAGGGAATTTAAAATGCTCAGCATACCTAGAATAAAGCTTTAATATATGTAATTTAACAGGCTAGACCTAGCAGTCTTCAGAATGTGCTGTCCCCACAAATCATGATCCAGTCATGTGTCCTCATTATGTAGACTTTACAAGTATGTGTGTGTGTGTGTGTGTGTGTGTGTGTGTGTGTGTGTGTGTGTCTCTCGCGTGCGTCTCTTGCGTGCGCGTCTGTGTGTCTCTCTCGCTGCACAAGTAGAGACTGAACACGTGCAGAAATCATCGGCACGCACAAACCGAAAGGGAAACTGGCTTGTTCATATACTGAGTCTGTGGTTGTGAACAGATGCAAAAGTTTGGCAAACTTTTTGGTCGTAAATAGATTTGTACGTGTTCCAAGATGTTCGTGAACCGAGGTTCCACTGTGTGTGTGTGTGTGTGTGTGTGTGTGTGTGTGTATGTATGTATGTATGTGTATACAGTGGTGTGAAAAACTATTTGCCCCCTTCCTGATTTCTTATTCTTTTGCATGTTTGTCACACAAAATGTTTCTGATCATCAAACACATTTAACCATTAGTCAAATATAACACAAGTAAACACAAAATGCAGTTTTTAAATGATGGTTTTTATTATTTAGGGAGAAAAAATCCAAACCTACATGGCCCTATGTGAAAAAGTAATTGCCCCCTGAACCTAATAACTGGTTGGGCCACCCATAGCAGCAATAACTGCAATCAAGCGTTTGCAATAACTTGCAATGAGTCTTTTACAGCTCTGGAGGAATTTTGGCCCACTCATCTTTGCAGAATTGTTGTAATTCAGCTTTATTTGAGGGTTTTCTAGCATGAACCGCCTTTTTAAGGTCATGCCATAGCATCTCAATTGGATTCAGGTCAGGATTTTGACTAGGCCACTCCAAAGTCTTCATTTTGTTTTTCTTCAGCCATTCAGAGGTGGATTTGCTGGTGTGTTTTGGGTCATTGTCCTGTTGCAGCACCCAAGATCGCTTCAGGTTGAGTTGACAAACAGATGGCCGGACATTCTCCTTCAGGATTTTTTGGTAGATAGTAGAATTCATGGTTCCATCTATCACAGCAAGCCTTCCAGATCCTGAAGCAGCAATACAACACCAGACCATCACACTACCACCACCATATTTTACTGTTGGTATGATGTTCTTTTTCTGAAATGTTGTGTTCCTTTTACGCCAGATGTAACAGGACATTTGCCTTCCAAAACGTTCAACTTTTGTCTCATCAGTCCACAAGGTATTTTCCCAAAAGTCTTGGCAATCATTCAGATGTTTCTTAGCAAAATTGAGACGAGCCCTAATGTTCTTTTTGCTTAACAGTGGTTTGCGTCTTGGAAATCTGCCATGCAGGCCGTTTTTGCCCAGTCTCTTTCTTATGGTGGAGTCGTGAACACTGACCTTAACTGAGGCAAGTGAGGCCTGCAGTTGTTTAGACGTTGTCCTGGGGTCTTTTGTGACCACTCGGATGAGTCGTCTCTGCACTCTTGGGATAATTTTGGTCGGCCGGCCACTCCTGGGAAGGTTCACCACTGTTCCATGTTTTTGCCATTTGTGGATAATGGCTCTCACTGTGGTTCGCTGGAGTCCCAAAGCTTTAGAAATGGCTTTATAACCTTTACCAGACTGATAGATCTCAATTACTTCTGTTCTCATTTGTTCCTGAATTTCTTTGGATCTTGGCATGATGTCTAGCTTTTGAGGTGCTTTTGGTCTACTTCTCTGTGTCAGGCAGCTCCTATTTAAGTGATTTCTTGATTGAAACAGGTGTGGCAGTAATCAGGCCTGGGGTTGGCTACGGAAATTGAACTCAGGTGTGATACACCACAGTTAGGTTATTTTTTAACAAGGGGGCAATTACTTTTTCCACACAGGGCCATGTAGGTTTGGATTTTTTTCTCCTAAATAATAAAACCATCATTTAAAAACTGCATTTTGTGTTTACTTGTGTTATATTTGACTAATGGTTAAATGTGTTTGATGATCAGAAACATTTTGTGTGACAAACATGCAAAAGAATAAGAAATCAGGAAGGGGCAAATAGTTTTCACACCACTGTATGTATGTATGTATATATATATATATATATATATATATATATATATATATATAGATATAGATATAGATATAGATATAGATATAGATATATATATATATATATATATATACACACACAGTGGAACCTCGGTTTACGAGTGTTTTGCAAGACGAGCAAAAATTTTAATAAATTTTGACTTGATAAACGAGCGATGTCTTGCAATACGAGCAGCATGGATACACTTTGTCTGCTGAGCGTCATGTGATCACAACTGAGCTGATGGTTCTTCTCTCTCTCTCCTTATCTTGCTTGCTTGCTCGCCCAGCCCGTCTCTCTGTTTACAGCGCGTCTCTCTCTCTCTCTCCTTATCTCGCTTGCTCACCCAGCGCGTCTCTCTGTTTACAGCGCGTCTCTCTCTCTCTCCTTATCTCGCTCGCCCAGCGCGTCTCTCTGTTTACTACAGCATTGTGACTGTGTGTGTGTGTGCACTGTAAAGTGCGAGTCCCCATCTTGCTCCCCAAAACACGAAGCTGAGTCTCAGTACTTTAACACTAGTTTTATTCAGCTTGAAACAGCAACAGCGCTGTTATTTATTGCAGCGGGATCTTTATAATGTTCCTTGTATGACCCATTGACGATAGGGCTTATAGCATGTCTGCGATCTTTTGGATGCGCTTATACGCTGAACTGCTACAGCGCTGGGAGACTGCGATTGCTTTGGGACACTCTTCAGCGTGTCTTCCTGTTGGGTGGAATCCCACATGAGTTTAGAAACTCACACCAGCCATGATTCTTTTTAAAGGTAAAGTTCAGGTTAATTTGTATTATGTATTTTACTTTATATTTTGTCTTAATCATTTTTATATGAATAGTTTTGGGTTGTGGAATGAATCATCTGAGTTTCCATTATTTCTTATGGGGAAATTTGCTTTGATATACGAGTGTTTTGGATTGCGAGCATGTTTCCGGAACGCAATTATGCTCGCAAACCAAGGTTCCACTGTATATATATATATATATATATATATATATATATATAATAGCAAAATACCCGCTTCACAGCGGAGAACTACTGTGTTGAAGAAGTAATGAAAAAGAAAAGGACACATTTTGAAAATAATGTAACATGATTGTCAATGTAATTGTTTTGTCACTGTTGTGAGTGATGCTGTCATATATATATATATATATATATATATACACATCCATACATACATATACACACACACACATCCATACATACATACATATACATATATACACATACATATATACATACATACACTGCTCACAAAAATTAAAGGAACACTTTATAAAGAAACACATTAGATACATCAGATCTCAATATGAAGTTGGATATCTATACAAATAACGACAGGGCAATGTCTTAGGAACAAAAGGATGCCAAGTCTTTTAATGGAAATAAAAGTTTTCTGCCTACAGAGGGCTCAATTGTGTAGACACCCTAAAATCAGAGTGAAATGAAGATGTGGCAGGCTAGTCCATTTTTTCAAAAACTTAATTTCTGCTACTCAAAATGATTTTCAGTATCTTGTGTGGCCCCCACGAGCTTGTATGCATGCTTGACAACGTCGGGGCATGCTCCTAATGAGACAAGGTTGGTGTCTTGTGGCATTTCCTCCCAGATCTGTATGAGGGCATCCCTGAGCTGTTGTACAGTCTGAGGAGAACCTGGCGGCGCCTAATGGACCGAAACATAATGTCCCACAGATGTTCTATTGGGTTTAAGTCAGGGGATCGTGAAGGCCATTCAATTGTTTCAATTCCTTCTTGCTGCAGCACGTGTGGATGTGCCATCCTGGAGAAGTTGGACAACCTGTGCAACTTCTGTAGGGTTAAGGAATCGCCTCATACTGCCAGTAGAGATGATTACTCAAGCCAAAACTAACACGAGTGGAAAACCAGCCAAAAAAGATCAAGAGGGAGAAACTTGAAATGACCTCCACGTGTAAAACCAGTCCTGTTTTGAGGGTTTTCTAATTGTTGCTACTTTAGTGCACCTGTCGTTAAGTCCATGAACACCAATACAGCTGAAAGTGATTAACAATGACCTCAGCTGCTTAACCAACCAGAAAATTAACAGACAGGTTTAATTGATTTCATGCCAGGCCCAATAAAATTCTACTGTCTACCAAAAAATCCTGAAGGAGAATGTCCGGCCATCTGTTCGTCAACTCAAGCTGAAGCGATTTTGGTTGCTGCAACAGGACAATGACCCAAAACACACCAGCAAATCCACCTCTGAATGGCTGAAGAAAAACAAAATGAAGACTTTGGAGTGGCCTAGTCAAAGTCCTGACCTGAATCCAATTGAGATGCTATGACATGACCTTAAAAAGGCGGTTCATGCTAGAAAACTCTCAAATAAAGCTGAATTACAACAATTCTGCAAAGATGAGTGGGCCACAATTCCTCCAGAGCGCTGTAAAAGACTCATTGCAAGTTATCGCAAACACTTGATTGCAGTTATTGCTGCTAAGGGTGGCCCAACCAGTTATTAGGTTCAGCATATGTGTATATGTATATATGTATGTGTGTGTATGTATGTGTGTATATGTATGTATATATATGTTGATATGTGTATATATATACACTCATCTAAAGGATTATTAAGAACACCTGTTCAATTTCTCATTAATGTAATTATCTAATCAACCAATCACATGGCAGTTGCTTCAATGCATTTAGGGGTGGGGTCCTGGTCAAGACAATCTCCTGAACTCCAAACTGAATGTCAGAATGGGAAAGAAAGGTGATTTAAGCAATTTTGAGCGCGGCATGGTTGTTGGTGCCAGATGGGCCGGTCTGAGTATTTCAAAATCTGCTCAATTACTGGGATTTTCACGCACAACCATTTCTAGGGTTTACAAAGAATGGTGTGAAAAGGGAAAAACATTCAGTATGCGGCAGTCCTGTGGGTGAAAATGCCTTGTTGATGCTAGAGGCCAGAGGAGAATGGGCCGACTGAATCAAGCTGATAGAAGAGCAACTTTGACTGAAATAACCACTCGTTACAACCAAGGTATGCAGCAAAGCATTTGTGAAGCCTCAACACGCACAACCTTGAAGCGGATGGGCTACAACAGCAGAAGACCCCACCGGGTACCACTCATCTCCACTACAAATAGGAAAAAGAGGCTACAATTTGCACAAGCTCACCAAAATTGGACAGTTGAAGACTGGAAAAATGTTGCCTGGTCTGAATTCAGAAGAGTCAGAATTTGGCGTAAACAGAATGAGAACATGGATCCATCATGGTGTGGGGGATGTTTTCTTGGCACACTTTAGGCCCCATAGTGCCAATTGGGCATCGTTTAAATGCCACGGGCTACCTGAGCATTGTTTCTGACCATGTCCATCCCTTCATGACCACCATGTACCCATCCTCTGATGGCTACTTCCAGCAGGATAATGGACCATGTCACAAAGCTCGAATCATTTCAAATTGGTTTCTTGAACATGACAATGAGTTTACTGTACTAAAATAGCCCCCACAGTCACCAGATCTCAACCCAATAGAGCATCTTTGGGATGTGGTGGAACGGGAGCTTCGTGCCCTGGATGTGCATCCCACAAATCTCCATCAACTGCAAGATGCTATCCTATCAATATGGGCCAACATTTCTAAAGAATGCTTTCAGCACTTTGTTGAATCAATGCCATGTAGAATTAAGGCAGTTCTGAAGGCGAAAGGGGGTCAAACACCGTATTAGTATGGTGTTCCTAATAATCCTTTAGGTGAGTGTATATGTATATATATGTAGATGTGTATATGTATATATATATACTGCTCAAAAGAATTAAAGGAACACTTTTTAATCAGAGTAGAGCATAAAGTCATTGAAACTTATGGGATATTAATCTGGTCAGTTAAGTAGCAGAGGGGGTTGTTAATCAGTTTCAGCTGCTGTGGTGTTAATGAAATTAACAACAGATGCACTAGAGGGGCAACAATGAGATGACCCCCAAAACAGGAATGGTTTAACAGGTGGAGGCCACTGACATTTTTCCCTCCTCATCTTTTCTGACTGTTTCTTCACTAGTTTTGCATTTGGCTACAGTCAGTGTCACTACTGGTAGCATGAAGCGATACCTGGACCCTACAGAGGTTGCACAGGTAGTCCAACTTCTCCAGGATGGCACATCACTACGTGTCATTGCCAGAAGGTTTGCTGTGTCTCCCTGCAGAGTCTCAAGGGCATGGAGGAGATTCTAGGAGACAAGCAGTTACTCTAGGAGAGCTGGAGAGGGCCATAGAAGGTCCATAACCCATCAGCAGGACCAGTATCTGCTCCTTTGGGCATGGAGGAACAGGATGAGCACTGCCAGAGCCCTACAAAATGACCTCCAGCAGGCCACTGGTGTGAATGTCTCTGACCAAACAATCAGAAACAGACTTCATGAGGGTTGCCTGAGGGCCCAAATGTCTACTGCGCCCTGTGGTCACTGCCCAGCACCGGGGAGCTCAATTGGCATTCGCCATAGAATACCAGAATTGGCAGATGCACCACTGGTGCCCTGTGCTTTTTACAGATGAGAGCAGGTTCACCCTGAGCACGTGACAGAAGTGAAAGGGTCTGGAGAAGCCATGGAGAACATTATGCTGCCTGTAACATCATTCAGCATGAGCAGTTTGGTGGTGGGTTAATGATTGTCTGGGGAGGCATATCCATGGAGGGTCACACAGACCGCTACAGGCTTGACAAAGGCACCTTGGCTGCCATTAGATATCAGGATGAAATCCTTGGACCCATTGTCAGACCCTATGCTGGTACAGTGGCTCCTGGTGCACAACAATTCCTGGCCTCATGTGGTGAGAGTATGCAGGCAGTTCCTGGAGGATGAAGGAATTGATACCATTGACTGGCCACCACACTTTCCTGACCTAAATCCAATAGAACACCTCTGGGACATTATGTTTTGGTCCATCCAATGCCACCAGGTTGCACCTCAGACTGTCCAGGAGCTCAGTGATGCCCTGGTCCAGATCTGGGAGGAGATCCCCACAACACCATCTGTCATCTCATTAGAAGCATGCACCGATGTTGTCAGGCATGTGTACAAGAACACAGGGGCCATACAAAGTGCTGCGTACAATTTTGAGTTGCTGCAATTAAATTTTGGCAAAATGGACTAGCCTGCCACATAATTTTTTCACTCTGATTTTTGGGCGTCTTTGAATTCAGGGCTCTGTAGGTTGATCATTTTCATTTCCATCAAACGATGTGGCATCCTTTCGTTCCTAACACATTACCCAGTCTATATCAGTATAGATATCCAGGAGGATTTCTTTTTCCCATTGAGATCTGATGTGTTTTCAAAGTGTTCCTTTAATTTTTTTGAGCAGTTTATATAGATATGTGTATGTGTGTGTGTATATATATATATATATATATATATATATATATATATATATGACAGCAACACTCATAACAGTGACAAAACAATTACATTGACCATCATGTTACGTTATTTTTAAAATGTTTCCTTTTCTTTTTCATAACTTCCTTAACACACTACTTTTCAGCTGCGAGGGGTGGGTATTTTGCTAGTTGTCATTAATAAGATACAACAAAAGGGAAAAACTGCACAGAGAAAAGGAAAAATATAATGAAATCAACAAAGGAGAATTAAGCATTTAAATCTATAGCAAAAGCAGAAATATTTCTAAATTTCTTTTACATGTAAAAATCATGCTGCTGTGCTTTTCTGAATGTAGAATAAGAGAAATAAAATACCAGCTAATTAAATGAGATTAATGATATCAGGGGTTGGAATCTGGTTGGAACAAAAACCTGCAGCCACAGTGTGCCCCCAGGACCGAGGTTGGGAAACACTGCTCTATGGGAAGGAAACCCCTTATTCTAAACCTCCGCTTGCCTATGCCTCTCTACACTTGAAGGCATGTCGAACATAGTGTGTATTTACCCAACCACAATGGAAGCTACAACATAAGTCAAAGACCAGTTTTATTAACAGCTAGACCAGGGGTGTACAACTCTGGTCCTGGTGGGCCACAGTGGCTGCAGGTTTTCATTCTAACCATTTTCCTTATCAGTAGCAGTTTTCACTGCTAATTAACTCCCTTTCCCTTCATTTTAATAGCCCTGTTTTAAGGAATCAGACCTCAGAATTGATTTGTTTCTTCAATTAAGGGCAGCCAAACAGAAATGAGATGTGAAAGGAGCCAACAGATGACCAGCTAAATTGAAGCGTCTAATTCCAGCCAATTTCATTCCAACCAGTTTCTTAGCGAGAAGCTAACTGTTGCTGTTAATTAAAGCAATTAAATTATTGAATATTATGACTTGCTGCTGCTCCCATTCTGCCATAGCAGACTGTTGATTTTCTGTTTTTTCTAAGACTACCATCAAGATGTTTTGGTGACCTGAGAAGATCAACATGACCAAAAAACATGACCAGCTGCAAAAACGGCTCACTAATTAACAAGATGGTTAGAATGAAAACCTACCGCCTCTAAGGCCCACCAGGATTGGAATTGGACAACCCTGAGCAAGACATTGCCGTCTGTAAAAATCCTAACATAAGAGCATATTTACCTTCTATGAGACCTCAGTGCTAGGGGTGTGCAGACCATGAGTCATGGCCAAACGTCATAGGCCACCACAGAACAGGGAACTTTAATGAAAATGGCCAGAGGCTTTTAGAACTCTGTTGTCATCAAAACATGTGTGTGACAAACACCTACTTTCAGAACAAGACATGCAATAAAGTTTCTGGGAGACACTCATGTTCCAATAATTGGTATCAGATGGACTTGGTAACTACAAGGCGTGACTAACTAAACAGTATCTGCAACGCTGTCGTCTGTGACACTGACCACTCCCTGATTGGCTAAAAGGTAAAGCTCAAACCAAAGAAACTCTACCATTCTAAAATGAAACCTCAGCTGAGAATCAATATCAGTAAGACTGCTTACCCAGCCAAAACCCAGGAATTCATCGAGTAGCTTAAAAAGCTCCTTTCCAATGACAACACACAAAGTGTAGAAGTCAGATGGAATTCTACTCAAAATACCACCCACAGTGCAGTAGGAATGACTTATGGCAAGGAAGAATGTGCAAGCACAGACTATATGAGGCCAGCGTCCCTTCAGTTGAGCCGGTCATCAATACAAAGCGCAATCCACTAATAAGATATAAGCGTGACCAGAGTCTTCAGAACCAGAAAGCCGTATAAGCAGCTTGCAGCAAGGCTCAACAGGCTGCATTTCACTGTGCAAATGACTATTGGGTCAAACTGTTGGATAACATTCAGCAACCATCAGACACCAGCAACATTAGGAAAATGTATGAGGGCATCAAGCAAGCTACAGGCAAACCAGCAAAGAAGATCACGCTTCTGAAATCAAAGAGAGGGGAGGTGATCAAGGACAAAGATAAGCAAATGAGATGATGGGTGTAACAGTACTTTGACCTTTACTCAATAGAAAACTCTGTCTCCCAAGAAGCTCTCGACAGTATCAAAGAGATACCTGTTCCAGATTACTGAACCCACAGTAGAAGAGCTGCACAAAGCTACTGACAATCTAACATGTGGAAAAGCACCAGGGGGGACGACATACCACCCGAGATCATCAAATGTGGAAAGTCAGCCCTACTAGAACCACTATACAAGCTCTTGTGTCTCTGCTGGAGAGAAGGCAAGGTGCCCCAGAATACACGCAATGCCAAGATAGTCACTCTGTAGAACAACAAGGGTGACCACTCAGGTTGCAAAAGCTTGTTGAGCACTGTAGGCAAAGTTTTTGCCAGAGTACTCCTGCCTCAACTCTAAGTTCTTGCTCATCTAATTTACAATTAATCACAATATGGTTCAGGGCTGAGAGATCCACAGTTGAAATGATTTTCTCTCTATGTCAGCTCCAAGAGAAATGTAGAGAACAGCAGATGCCTTTATACACTGCTTCACCAAGGCGTTTGACCAGGACTGGGTTTGTTCTAGCTATTGAAAAACATTAGCGGCCCCCCATAGCTGCTTTGCATTGCCATCTATTTCCATGCAGACATGCAGGGTGTGGCCATATACAATAGACCTCAGAGCCATTCATGATCAAGAGCCGAGTAAAACAAGGTTGTGTCCTTATACCAACTTTGTTTGGTATCCTGTGTTCACTCCTGCTGAACTTCACATTCAGACACTGTGCCAAAGGTGTCCACTTACACACTAGAAGTGATGGAAAGCTGTTTTAACTTGACATGCCTGGGGGGCAGGGCCAAGCTTTGCACAGTTCTCACGTAGAAAATTTCAACTTGCCGATGATGCAGCACTGGTCTTGCAAACAGCAGAGGACCTTCAAAAACTGATGAATCAGTTTTCCCACACTTGCAGGGCGTTTAGGCTGATTATAAACATAAAGAAAATGAACTCCTTGGGTCAGGACATCTCTACACCACCATCAATCAGCATTGACCACATAGTTCTTGAAGTGAGAGCTTCACTTACCTGTGCTCTATGATTACCAACAATTTGCTGCTTGACAAGGATATCAACAAGTGACTAGCCAAGGCTGCTAGAGTGATGGTCAAATTAAGCAAGAGTGGGTGTGATAACATTCATCAATGTGATAGCTAGGACATGTGCAATTAATGAAACACAGCCACATACCAAAAGATGTCATGTATGAGCTCTCCATTGAACACCGCCCAACAGACCGACTAATAATGCGTTTTAAGGATGTCTGCAAATGTGACCTGAAACTTGCAGGCATTGATCCCTGGGCCAGGAAGCTTGCAGATGACTGGGGTGTCTGGAGACATGCTATTCGAGAAGGAGTCAACAGGGGTGAGGAAAAGCGCAATCAACAGCTGGAGGACAAAAAAACAACTCAGCGGTGACAGAAAACTCAGTCCTCCAATGCACATTTAGCATTTGTCTGCAGCACCTGCAGAAGAGACTGCCATGCCAGGATTAGCCACTCAAGATGCTGCCCGCAACAGGACCGATCAAAACTATCAAAAGGCACTACCATTACTTTTTGAGAAAGATGGATGCAGTTATTTTGGAGGTCTATAAACAGTCAATACAAGAGACTGTGACACTTTGAATAACCATGGCAATACTCATTATGATATTTCCCTGCATGCTGACAATGTTCTGTTTTCTAGGACAATGCCCCATCTGAACTGCACCATGTTCATAATCTTAATATTCTGTTTCTAGGGCAAAGCCCAATCTGATCTCCCACATGTTAATCTTTTTTAATCATTTTGACTTCTGACCTGGGTATAAAATAAATTTGACCAACCAAATTGGTTCTTCTCCCATTAAATTATTTATACCTACAGGCCATTCGTCTTTTGTTTACTATATTACTAAACACGTTTAAACATCTGAGAACTGCAATCTGAACCCTGATTCAGAATATTTCCAAATCCAACTACCAAAGTATTTTGAGAAGGATTAAGGACTCTCTTAAATATAAAATTGTTATAAAAGTTAATTAGGAGAAAAAAATGAAGTTATCTGAATTCATACCAGATTTCAATTACATTTAATTTCCCCAAGTCTTTTTATAATCCTGGAAATTCATTGAATATTAATAAAACACTGTCAAAGAAATACAGTGTTGAAACACGGAATCAGTTTCTGAAGTGAATTAAACAGGAACATTTATGGTTAAGCTATTTTACTTTGGATGTTCATGCATAACAGTCAAATATTTATTACACAAACATAAAGTTAAATAAAGTCATTATACAAAAAAAAGGGCCTTCTTTTAAGAATGACTGCTTTTTTGATTAAATGTACCTTACACTTTTTCCCTTGTGCTCCTTTGCTTTTTCCATATATTTTCTTATCTTTTATCTAATTCAGGGTCATGGGGAGCTGAAGACAACCCCAGACAGAGTGCCTAACTGTACCATGGTACTCTCATGTACACACTAATACTCACTTACTGTATATGGGACAAATTCCAAGTAGCCAATTACTTAAATATATATGTTTTGGGAATGTGGGATGATATTGGAGTACCCACATATATAAAAAACACTGACAATACTCAGACGAGAAAACTCAAAGTCCACACAGGTAGAGCTTAAGCCAAAATTCAAGAATTCTGGGTTATTTTCATAACATAATCATGCAAATTATATGCTTGTTTTAAAAAGGTTCACAATTGAATTTCACGTTAAAAAATTTAATAAAATGACTTTACTCCCATAAAGCAACCAACAGTCAAGAAAAATAAATAGATGACTAAGGATTAAAGCTTTCAAAGTTACATAAATCTATAAGCCTCCTATGTAAAAATTACCTTTAATCCACCTTTGTAGTATAGACATTCTATAAGCTTTGTCTTAAGAACCTATTGAAAATGTATCAATTTTAAGTAGACTTATCAACATTTGTTGAAATCTGAAATGTGTGTTTAGTTCAAACTTTGAGGTACTACATGGAAATTAATATACATTTATTAATTCACAGAGCTTAAAAGTGAAAAGACTGCTGTAGTAAAGTTTGACGCTTGTAATACGTATTACCTTTTTACTCAAATTCAGTATACTTATACTTAAGTCACAATTATTCAACTTCAGTTAATGGCAAAGAGTTCCAGCACTACATTAAAAAACATATTTTTACACAGACTTTGATTAGTAATATGTTTGGAATGGTATACTTTAAGCTACTGTTTACAGAGCATAGGCAAAAAAGATAAAAGAAACAGGAAACGGTAAATATGTTATGTTTACCTCTCCTTCAGGAGTGTCAGATGGACAAAGCATTCCCCACTGAGATGGTTGTAGAGAGCGAGGTCCACTTACTTTCCTAGTCTTCTCAAACTGAGATGAAATTCTGGTCATCATACCTAATGCTGAGATGTAAGAAAGCCGGGACAGCACCTGAGTCACACCTTGACGGTCCATCTTGAACCTCTTCAGTGACCAGTTTCCCTGAAACCAAATTTACTTCTTCAATTAAAAAAATGAAAAGCATTAAGTTTTGGATGCTTCAGTAAGACTAGAACTAATAACAAAAACATAAACATGCAGAAAATATTAAGATACGAGTACAAAACATATGTAAGGTAGGACTAACAAAATAAAAGTACTACCATTACAAAACTTTATTCCATATTATAAAAAATTCAAAAAAAGTGTAATCAGTAGTTATTGTTTTAAAAGTGACTTACATAATAAATATACTGTAACTAGAATTTAAATAATTAAAACCTTCTCACTTACAGTAGAGATGGCATTGACCATGCCATTAGTTATCTGATCCTGGCGCATGTGCTTCACAACATCAAATTGAGCTGCTCTCTGTTTCGGAATGACCTGGTCTGCTATTTTCTTCAATTCAGAATTGAACTTTTTAAAGAGATCTTCAAACAGCAAGGAAAGTAACTGTATAATACAAGCAATGTTTCACAAAACATTTAAATGAAAATAATATAGGTAACAGACATAGACCAAAGGTGTTTTAAATTACATTATTAAGGATATATTGAATTATACACATAGCACTCCAGAAAATATTAATAACCAAATACCACTTATCAGTTTTTTTTTTTAAATAATATTATTATTATTACTGAATACTTGATTAATATCATTACTAAAAGCCATTTTCAAGATCAAGACACAGTATAGATTTCACATGTTTATTACAACTGGAGTACAGGTGGGCTAAGTGACTTGTTCATGGATGCACAGTTGGAAATGGAAACCAAACTATCATCCTTGTGGTTAAACATTTGTTAGTTTCACTATTAATAAATACAACTGCTCTTCTCGTGCAATTGATTGCTTAATCAGTGATAACATGACATGCACTACTAATTATATTTAAACAAGAAAAAAAAGTTCCAATGTACTGCATGTGTGTATCTTTGGATCTGTGTGTGTAACTCACAGGAGATCAGAACAGAAATACAGTGATGTCAAATAAGTATTAACAGAATGTGCAACTCTTGAAATGAATGTAACTGACTGCCCCATTACAAGAAATTATCCACTCATGTATCTGTTTGGTGATGCAGAGCAATCGATTTGGAGAGACGGTTTCACCAAGTAACTTATTTGCAAGTATTCGAAGATACACTGGATTTGATATAAACCAGGAGTCACAGGCTGCACTCTCAGTGTCTTGGTTTACTAACCGCATCAACAACATTGGATTATTATGAAGGAAAAAGGACGCCAACTTAAATACAATTTCCCCCATAATTTTAGGGACAAATACACAGTGCATGCTCCCAACCCAATCCCTCAGCTCCACAGTTTAAAATTACAAATCAAACAATTCAGATGTGATTAATGTGCACATTACAGGCCTTCATTTAAGGGCATTTGCATACATTTCCGTCTCACACCTTTTTACCAACAGATGAGAATCAGTCTTCAGGAGGCAGATGTGTATAGGTCAGAGACTGCATTTCACAGAAGACTTCATGAACAGAATTACAAAGGCCACACTGCTAGATGCTAGTTGCCACAAAAAATGGAAGAGCAGATTACTGTTTGAGAAATTGTAATTAAAAGAATTCTGGAAAAAGGTCTTGTGGACAGACAAGACAAAGAACTTGTATTAGAGTGATGGCAAGAGCAAAGTGTAGAAAGAAAAAGAAACTGCCCAGGTTACAAAGTATATTATCTCATTTGTTAAACATGGTGGTGGGAGTGTTACGGCTTGGACATTTAGGGCTCTCACAGGTACTGGCACACTTCTCTACATTGATGGAATAGCCCTGGCACACTTATCTACATTAATGATGTTACTGCTGAAGGCAGCGGGTCCAGATGGTGTATCGCCACAATTGCTGCTTTGGAAAACATCTTGTATCACTCCTGTCCCAAAGGTATCAGGTCCTAGTGAGCTGAATGACTTTCGGCCTGTTGCTCTGACGTCACATCTGATGAAGACCATGGAGCGGCTGCTTCTTCACCACCTGAGGCCACAGGTCCGCCACGCCCTCGACCCTCTGCAGTTCGCATACCAGGAGAAGGTGGGAGCGGAGGATGCCATCATCTATATGCTTCATCGATCCCTCTCCCACCTGGACAGAGGCAGTGGTGCTGTAACAATTATGTTTTTGGACTTCTCTAGCGCCTTCAACACCATCCAACCTCTGCTCCTTAGGGATAAGCTGACTGAGATGGGAGTAGATTCACACCTTGTGGCATGGATTGTGGACTATCTTACAGACAGACCTCAATATGTGCATCTTGGGAACTGCAGGTCTGACATTGTGTGCAGCAATACAGGGGCGCCGCAGGGGACTGTACTTTCTCTGGTCCTGTTCAATCTATATACACCAGACTTCCAATATGACTCGGAGTCCTGCCATGTGCAAAAGTTCGCTGATGACACTGCTATTGTGGGCTGCATCAGGAGTGGGCAGGAGGAGGAGTACAGAAAGTTAATCAAAGACTTTGTTAAATGGTGCGACTCAAACCACTTACACCTTAACACCAGCAAGACCAAGGAGCTGGTGGTGGATTTTAAGAGGCCTAGGCCCCTCATGGACCCTGTGATCATCAGAGGTGACTGTGTGCAGAGGGTGCAGACCTTTAAATATCTGGGAGTGCAGCTGGATGACAAATTGGACTGGACTGCCAATACTGATGCTCTATGTCAGAAAGGTCAAAGCAGACTATACTTTCTGAGAAGGTTGGCATCCTTCAACATCTGCAGTAAGATGCTGCAGATGTTCTACCAGACGGTTGTGGTGAGTGCCCTCTTCTACGCGGTGGTGTGCTGGGGTGGCAGCATAAAGATGAAAGACGCCTCACGCCTGGAGAAACTTGTTAAGAAGGCAGGCTCCATTGTAGGATTAAAGTTGGACAGTTTAACATCTGTGGCAGAGCGACGGGCACTAAGCAAACTCCTGTCAATCATGAATAATCCACTGCATCCACTTAACAGTGTCATCTCCAGGCAGAGGAGTAGCTTCAGTGACAGACTTTTGTCACTGTCCTGCTCCACTGACAGACTGAGGAGATCGTTCCTCCCCCACACTATGCGACTCTTCAATTCCATCCGGGGAGTAAATCGAACATTAATTTTATTTTAATTTTTTTCATTTTATTACTATTTAATTTAATATTGTTTCTTTGTATCAGTATACTGCTGCTGGATTATGTGAATTTCCCCTTGGGATTAATAAAGTATCTATCTATCTATCAACAAATTCTGAGATGTATAGAAAAATCTTATCTGCTCAAGTTCCAGCAAATGCCTCCAAACTCATTGGACGGTACTTCATCCAAAAAGAAGATAATGATCCCAAACATACTGCTGAGGCATTAGAGCAGGTTTTCAAAGCTAAAAAATTGAAAATTCTTGAAAGACCAAGCAAGTCACCCAATTTAAATCAAATTGATCATACCTTCCATATGCTAAAGAAAACACATAAGGGGAAAAGCCTCTGACATAAGCAGGAACTGAAGGTGGCTGCTTTAGCGGCTTGGCAGCGAGAGCGACGGTGGACACAGGAGGAGGGTTAGAGTTGGCGGGCGGGGCTCTGTCGAGCGTATCCCATGGTCTTAGAGTTGGCAGGCGAGGCTCTCTGTCTTACTTGCGCTCTTTGTCTTGCGTGCCCTTAGTGAATTATATATATATATATATATATATATATATAGATGCTTTAAGACTTTTGTATCACATTTAAACAGTTGAACCATTGCCAGCAACTAAATTCTGTTTGGTGGACAGTTTTTAATAAAATAAATACAACTTTAATAGGCAAAGCAAACTGAAAAGTCAAAAACAGTGCAATATCATTGTGAAAAAAGTTTAATTTTAAATTATTAATCTTTCCTTTAATTTTTATTGAACTAGGTTTACTGCCCTACAACTGGCACTCAATCCACAGTTAAATGCCACCGCAACCACCCAACCCCCATTATGGCCAATGCGGTCAGCAGTCAACCCCCATTATGGCCAATGCATCTTAGGTCCTTAAAGTTGAATAGATTGGGTTAATGAAAGGAAAGAATGAATTAAATATTTTTCATTTAATGAAATAACACAAGCTACACAGAATGTAGAGAATAGAGGCAAGGAACGTTGCAAAGGATGGGATAGATAGATAGACTAGATAGATAGACAGATGGACTAGATAGATAGATTGATAGATAGATAGATAGATAGATAGATAGATAGATAGATAGTTTATTAATCCCAAGGGGAAATTCATAATTTATTTGACCAACAGCTGACAGTCCATCACACAAAAATAAAATATCATTTTTGACATTGCTTGCTTAATTTTTACAAGGCAAGCACCTGTTTCTAAGACTTTGTGAAGTACATTATTTTATGATGCAATATTATTTACCCAAGGGCACATCAAACGTTTTGAGTGATACTCCATATTTCATATATGCTTCTACAAATTGAATAATACACAGAGCTTTTCCAGGCTCTGGAATCAGTCATTGTTCACTTTAACAAATTAAAGGTAAATTAAAAACTGTATTAAGATACAAATATACCACCATTTAGCAGAAGCAAACAGAGAAAAATACTACAAAAAAGTTTATGTTCAACAAACTTCTCAAAATGACTTACTTAGATTAAGTCTCTCATGGACTGAAATCTTTGTTTAAGGTTATCATTGGACACTAAATTGACTGGAGTTCAGTTAAAAAAGTCTGTATGTTTAGCGATGTTAGCTTTATTCTGAAATATGAATTTGATAAAAACGCTCAATTTTAACATATATCTTACATAAATGAGTATGATTAGTAATATAAACTTAAAATTTTAAAAGGTGTATATTTTTGATGCAAAGAGGTGATGAAAACCACCGAATGTGTAAATACAGAAAAAGTTGAAATTAATTATTCCAGCATATTATGAAACATAGTTTATACAGTGGTATTCTGTATGACTTTTATTTTTTGTTGTCATAATTATCAAAGTTTTGAATTTTTTTTTAACTTTGCAGAACAAAGCAATCTACAAGGGAGCTTTATATAACAAAAACTGACAAAGTAAGAGGCAGAAAATCCTCTAAGCTCATTTATACAATCTTAACACTTAAACATATTTTTGTAAGGATTACAATAAATGTAGTATTTGTCTTGTTTTACTAATGAGGAAATATTTAATAAAAAGGGATGGAAAGTTCATGATAACATTCATATTCTCCCTTTATCCAAGACCTACTTCATGCCAGAAATGTTTTCCTCTGAGCAGAAAAATCTTTCCTTGACAGTCCAATCAATAGCATTTACATACATCAAAATAAGCAGCAGCAAAATTAATAAAGAAATTAAGCTGCTGCAATACAGTTGCGCCAATTAGCTGAATGTCAGGGAATTCTAATTAGAGTGTCTTGAGATTGCCGTTTTTAGCATTTAAGCCTATTGAGTGTGCCCAAAGTCTCTCTTTTCACAAGTGAGCTGGTTTAGTAAAATTAAAAGACTTTAGGCAGCTGTAATTACATTATCAGAGCAGGGCAAGGATTAGGCAATCTCTGAAGTCAAGGCGGCATTCTTTTGTCATGTGGTAGAAATCCCTCGCTTTCCAGGGTGTCGGATTTTGGTGCCGTTCCATATCTCCCTCTGACAAAAGGAACCGCATTAGGAATATAAAAAAAGGGACAAAGAACAGGAAAATGCTCCCAAAAATAATGAACACATTAATAGAAGACTAAAACAAAAGGGCAGGTGAGAGATTAAGTGACAATACTGCCGATTTTGCTAACACCTTCATTGGCAAAAGGCCCTAAACAAATGTCTAGTGGGAAAACAGATTTGAGGAGTGAAGCCTGTGATGATTAAATAAAATACATCCCATGCTGAATTTTTTATTCAGCTATATTATAGAAAGGTGAGACATATTTAGTTTCCCCCCCAAAGCCACATGGGGTAGGAAATTGTGCTCATTGTTTCTCTATTGTTTTTCTTTGTGAAATAAACAGTCTTTTCCATCAATTAGCATTTTTTGGTGAGACAAAAGCTGTTTCCCCTTGAGAAGGGGGACTCTTTACTCAGTGACAGGATTAGCCCACACCAGTCCTTCTAAAAACTGTCCATTTAGCTACCATGCAAAACTGTTGGCCAATTGAAGATACACACTACAGCAGATTCTGAGCTGGAAAATGACATCCTTTTGTCTTAATATCCTTTAATCCACAAGCACTAAACACTGCCAATCATGCTTAAATTAATTAGGAGCAGCATGGGAAAACAAAATAAAACCTAAATCAGACAGATCCACTAAATAGGCTTTATTCAAACTGTATGGTGCAATGATGCAATTTTAAAAATAAGCTACAAATGAAATTGTATATTACAAATCATTCTGATTTCATCTTAGCAGCTTAACAGGAAGTTTAACAGTATTGCATCTATATATTAAAGATAAATTAGCACATCAATAGGGCATCTTAACAATAACCTGAAATATGACCACCCACCTGCCCTGCCAGCTCCAGTCTTTTGTTTCCATAGTAGTCCCTATCATCAACTTTGTTGTTTCCTTGGGCCAAAATCACCCTGCGGATCATTACAGCCATATAAATGCATTTTGCACGGAAATTGAATTCTTTTACCTAAAAATAAAACAACAAAAAGCTATATTTTTCATATATATTGGCTTAATTTATATATAACAAAACTTCAAATACTTTGAAATATAATTTTTTTTTTATATATCACCTTCTGAGTTGAAACTGGTTGACTGATGACTACCCTAGATATTCAGGAACAAAAAACAAAAGATCTCAAATAGGAAACCATATATAGTTTACTGGCAATAACGAATAAAGAGTTTAAAATTACAAAGGTTACTTTTTCTAACCCAGTTATTGGTGTTGCTAGTACTATATTTAAAATCAGAAACAAGTTTTTTGAGAGAAAGATGTTTGGAGCATGTGCTGATAGCGAGTTGCTGCATCCACCACACAACGAACCACCTGGATTGGGACCTGAGTGCAGCGTGTGGCACTTCAGCCCCACAATGGAACTACGGTGGCCGCAGTGCCAATCCTGCCAACAACCCCCAATTTTTCCTTGTATGATGGAGGACCGGCTTGCAGGACTAGGATGCAAATTAACATCATCAATGAAGCAATTGCAGCAATTCATTAACCTGCAATTGATTCATCGAGTACAGTAGTCACTTCTGGTGTTTATGGGATTTGAAGAGGCAATCGCCTCACAGCCACCACTCTGCTCAGTTTTTGTTTTTTTTTTGAGAATTTCTATGAAAATTAACAAACCTCTGTGTATCAAAAATGCAAACATAAATCAGATGTGTTTGTAATATTATATTAAAAAATAGCTGCTTCAAGAACAAAATTAATGATAGTGTTTAATTAATCTCATGCAATTACAAACTAATGGGAAATGAAAATATGAAGGAGAGGTAGTGTTCCAGTTATTAATTTATGGATACCCTGGTGCAACACTTTTACTTAAAAGTGAATGATCCTTTGGATTTATTTAATCTTAGAATTCCAGGCATACTTCCTAGAATATTTTACAGTGGCATTAACTGAATTTTGATGACTTTTATGATGTAGGACACTGATTTAATAAATTCATAAATAGGATTTTCATGAAACAGGCATTAAAAGTAAAGCAATACAAGACAAAAATATATTTTTACACAAACCAATAACTGACTAGATAGATATTTCAAAAAACAGAAACCAAAGCTAAAATGCTTTATATTTTGATTGGTTTTATATTAATTTAAGAACAATCAATGATGTATAAATTCACTTAAAATTTTAATTATTTAAGCATATGAAAGCTATGAAGAACACATTAAGACTCTAAATATTCACTTTTAGCAATGTTCAACGGACATATATTTATGGATATTTTCTAACAGTTTTGCTCAATCTGTGGAGTGCACTAGCCACAGTCATTCTAATAACAGTTATAAAATTGAAAACAGGCATCTCTAGTAGTTTCTGATGCATTAGTGCAACAGACAAAGTGGCAGATAGTCTTTTTTTTACTTCTAAGATTATAATTTTTCCCAAAGATGGAACTGGATTTCACTAAGTACTATTATGTACTTCTTCAATGATAAAGTAATAAATGCATATAATATATAAACACTTCTATGCAGTAGTATAAATGGATGTTGTAATAGTAACAGCAAATCTTCTTGTAAAATGTGCTAATACCTAACTTCCTGATTTCTTTATCATAAACCTGCAATGAACAGTAAACCATTCCATAATAATAATTATATCATATCTGATTTAACAACTGAATCCATGATTTACATGCTAGGAATACTTTGCTCTTTTTCTTATTTTATTACATGAATTTAAACTGTTGCTGCTCATCCTTTCAGATACCTTAAATATATTTTGTCCTTCGTCTTCACCTTGAACCACCTAAAATCTTAATAAAAAGTATACACCATTCTGCAATTGTAAAAGTAAATACAATGCCTAAAAGAACAAAAAAACTTCCCCAGGGAAAAATTGTTTGCTCAGACGATAGATTCTTGCTGGATATCTTAAGCAAGAAATATCATTCCAATAATTGAAAATATAACAGTGCTCTAGATGGTGGCTGTTTTTTTTTTTGTTTTAAACACATCTCACTGATGCTTTGACTGTTTTAACAAAAGGTCAAAATATGTCAAAAATAGTCATCATTGCAGAGATCACCTTGGATTTTGCAAAGAACAATATAATGAAAATTAAATTCAAATTTGTATTAAAAAAACAGCTAAATCAAAATTTATATTAATATCAAAGTAGAGAAACAAAGCATTATGTTTTTTCCACATATTAATTACGTGAAAGGTAACTTTTCAGCAAAGTATCTTAATTGGGAATAAAATCTAGACTAATACTTACTGGTACATGTGTAAGGACAGTTGAAGCAAGCAGTTCCCGTGCTTCTTCCATCTTAGTTTTCTTTGGACCACCCCACATACGCTGCCTTCTGACCTTGTTTCCCACATACTTTAAAGCCTGGAAAATGTCAGTAAAATGCATTGCAGACTAAGCACATTTCATACAACAGATTATTTATAAAGTTTTCTTAAGACCAACGGTGAAGTACTGATTATTTAACAAATACACAGATAGTAGTCCAAAACATTTAATTATATAAAAATAAAGGATATTATTATATCAAAGAGACTTATTCCTCAAATTCTGCAAAATTGCATTACAACAATACATTGTCCTTTTCAAAAGAATTTCATTCCATTGAATTTCAAAGAGCGGTTTTAGTCTTTATTACCAAAATATTAAGTTCACAGGACATGAGAGGACATACTTGTATGCTATTCAAAATGTTAACCTGGAAATATTAGGATTATTTATGCTGGTTCTGAATTCTCTTTAAATTTAATCTTCTTACATAGTTCAGGCTTGCAGCTTGTTCTATTCTTTAACTATTGTGTAAGATGGGACTTAAGTGTAAAGGTGGTAAAATAAAAAGAGAGACTCACATCCCCCGTATCTTTGCTCAATCTCTACCACTGCAGCATAAGAATTAGTGAGATGCAACACACCCATACTACTGCTCTGCCTAACTTCTTATATACATGTCTTACTAGATTAAAAGTGATTTTTGTGACATAGTGTTCTGTTGCAACACAGGCTGTACTTAACTTATAATGCTCTACAAGGCAGCATAGACTTGAATTTGTATTGAATAAACAAAGCTTGGTGGCCACCCACACCTTGTTGATCTGTGTCTTTATATCTGCATCTCTTGTGTCTTGTTTGACCATCATGCTGAGTTCTCACTCAAGCTGGAGTAGACATTTACAGTCAACATTGATCTTTAGCAGCTTGATTGTTACTTATGGATGATGAGCCTCACCTTTGCTGAGACAGAAAACAAATCTGAGGCTTTGAGAGTGCAGAATTTTACTTGATTGGCTATTTAACAATGATTTACAAAGAGGCGATTTGGTCTGTGCATGACTATTCTTTCCTGAACCCTGCCTGCTCCTCCCTCAGCTTCTAGTCAACTGGTCCCTTTCATTTACCGCATATTAGGCATAAAAATTCTGGTTCCCAGGAGCACAGCTGCCTTCATAATTCTTAAATGGAAGGTAAAACAATTATGACTCTTCCAAGAGCTGGCTGCCTGGCCAAACTGAGCAATCATGAAAGAAGGGCCATGGTAAGACAGGTGACCAAGAACCCATGGTCACTCTGGCTGAAATCCTGTGCGGAGATGGGAGAAATGTCCAGACAGATCACTTCAACACCCTACCAGTTGGGGCTTTATGACACAGTGGCCAGAAATAAGCTTCTCCTTGGTAAAACACACATGAAAATGTGCTTGGAGTTTGCAAAAAAGCACCTACAAGGGCTCTCAGGCTTTGAGAAAAAAAATTCTTTGGTCTGAAAAAAAAAGCAATTCCAAAAAAAGCAATTCCAAAGGTAAAGCTTTGTGGTGGTGGTACAGTAGTATCATTCTATGGGGTTGTTTCTCATTGGCAGGGACTGGGAGATTGGATAGGGTTAAGGGAGATCTGAAAGGAGCAAAGTAAGAGATATCGTAAATAAAAATATGTTTCAGAGCCACAGATTCACCTTCCAACAGGACAATTACTCGAAGCACAGTAAAGATAACCACAAATGGCTTAGAGAAAACTCTGGGAATGTCCTCGAATTGCCCAACCAGAGCCTGGACTTTACCCCAATCAAACATCTCTAGAGAGACCTGAAAGTAGCTGTTCACCAACAATTTTTATCCAACTTGGCAGAACTTGAGAGGATCCGTACAGAAGAATGACAGAAACTCCCCAAATCCAGGCCATGTAAATTTGCTGTCCCCTCAAAACAACTCAACACACAGCCATTGGCTGTGCAACCACTGGCAACAAAAGTGAGTACACACCTAAGTGAAAAATGTCCAAATTGTGCCCAATTAGCCATTTTTCGTCCCCGGTGTCATGTGACTCGTTAGTGTTACAAGGTCTCAGGTGTGAATGGGGAGCAGGTGTGTTAAATTTGGTGTTATCGCTCTCACACTCTCTCATACTGGTCACTAGAAGTTCAACATAGCACCTCATGGCAAAGAACTCTTAAAGGATCTGAAAAAAAGAATTGTTGCTCTACATAAAGATGGCCTAGGCTATAAGAAGATTGCCAACACCGTGAAACTGAGCTGCAGCATGGTGGCCAAGACTATACAGTAGTTTAACAGGACAGGCTTCGCTATGGTTGACCAAAGAAGTTGAGTGCACGTGCTCAGCGTCATATCCAGAGGTTGTCTTTTAAAAATTAGATGTATGAGGGCTGCCAGCATTGCTGCAGAGGTTGAAGGGGTGGGGGGGACAGCCTGTCAGTGCTCGCACACTGCATCAAATTGGTCTGCATGGCTGTCGTCCCAGAAGGAAGCCTCTTCGAAAATATTTTGCACAAGAAAGCTCGCAAACAGTTTGCCGAAGACAAGCAGACTAAGGACATGGATTACTGGAACCATGTCCTGTGGTCTGATGAGATCAAGTTGCTCAGATGGTGTCAAGCGTGTGTGGCGGCAGCCAGGTGAAAAGTACAAAGACAAATGTGTCTTGCCTACAGTCAAGCATGGTGGTGGGAGTGTCTTGGTTTGGGGCTGCATGAGTGCTGCTGTCACTGGGGAGCTACATTTCACTGAGGGAACCGTGAATGCCAACATGTACAAGAATGTGACATACTGAAGCAGAGCATGATCTCCTCCCTTTGGAAAATGGGCTGCAGGGCAGTATTCCAACATAACGACCCCAAACACACCTCCAAGACGACCACAGCTTTGCTAAAGAAACTGAGGGTAAAGGTGCTGGACTGGTCAGGCATGTCTCCAGACCTAAACCCTATTGAGCAACATCCACCAGCTCCATTATGTTGTCATGGAGGAGTGGAAGAGGATTCCAGTGGCAACCTGTGAAGCTCTAGTGACCTCCATGCCCAAGAGAGTTAAGGCAGTGCTGGAAAATAATAGTGGCCACAGAAAATATTGACACTTTGGGCACAATTTGGACATTTTTCACTTAGAGGTGTACTCACTTTTGTTGCCAGTGGTTTAGACATTAATGGCTGTGTGTTGAGTTATTCTGAGGGGACAGCAAATTTACACTGTTATTATACAAGCCGTACACTGACTACTTTACATTGTAACAAAGTGTCATATCTTCAGTGTTGTCCCATGAAAAGATGTAATAAAATATTCACAAAAATGTGAGGGGTGTACTCACTTTTGTGAGATACTGTATGTTTTGTTTTAACTGTTGTATTTGTACTGTATTTGCTGTTCAGCGCTCTGTGACCTTTTATCTGTGATGGGCGCTATATAAATAAACTACTACTACTAAAATCCTGTGTTGTTTTGTCATTCTGGGATATTAAGCTTTGAGTCATGCGGGGAAAAAAAATAATCAAAGTGATTTTAGCACCAGAATGCAGAATAGCAAAATATGAAAAAAGGGGTCTGAATGCTTTCTGAATCCATTGCATTTGCTTCAAGCCAAATTACAACCCATTCAAACCTGCAATGACAAAGTGCTCAAAGAGCAAAATTAAAAGGCAATGCTAACCTAGCACCTCATTTAGTCTCAACCAATCACACTGGTTGTAAGTTCAGACACTCGAAGTTGATGTTGTAATAGATGGAATTTGTGTGGGTAGTGAATTCATTAAGATGGTTTGTGGGGGCAGGGTTCACAAATGAGCTTACTCCTCACTTTAAATGCCTTGCTCCACCACTTTGTTTGTTATATGGGAAGTGAGAGAAATATGTTACATAAATAGGTCTTATCTAGTTGAATAAAGTTAATCTCATGCACCTAGTAAAATTTCACTTTTTACTTCTTCATATGTTGAACTGACTGCGATGGGCTGGCACCCTGCCCGGGGTTTGTTTCCTGCCTTGCGCCCTGTGTTGGCTGGGATTGGCTCCAGCAAACCCCCCTGACCCTGTAGTTAGGATATAGCGGGTTGGATAATGGATGGATGGATGGATGTTGAACTGAAATGATAAAATAAAAAAAATCAAATAAAAAAACAACAAACTGAAACAGGCACAATGAACTAATTCATGTCTTTCATAGCATGGAGCGAGCTAATGAGGGAGTCGGAGTGCACACAGATGTCAACAAAGGGGAAAATAGAAATGCACCCTAGTTGGAAAAAGAATGATGCATGCTTCATATTTCAAATCCCCACCTGCCAACATTCAAGTACCAACCATACACAGAACGTTTTCTAAACATTTCTGTCATAGTAGCAGTCTTTCCAGAGGCACAGTGCAGTCCACAGGACCTTCCAAGTACTCAGAATACATCAAAATAAGATAAAACTAAATCCGTCAAATTTAAGTTTCTGTAATTTGGCACTAAGTTCACATTTCTGTGTAAATGTTGCTGATCCTTTGTTTGTGTATGTATGTTTGTTTCGCAGTTTATTTGGACTTTCAGCTTCCCTATTGTGCATTGAGTAGATTGTTATACTGTGTTCTCTAAATATGCTAATATGGGCAGTAAACAAGAATTATGGGTCAGTGTTTAAAGAGGATTGTGTGATATTGGGCTAATCAGCTTATGTCAGAGACCTAAATTATATATTTTAGCAAATAACAGACTGCCCTGAATACAGGGAATGCTACATTCCACAGCTTTCATGAGGCAGAGACAGCATAATAGTGTGAAGGCAATCAGAAACACTGACTGAGTTACATGACAAGGGAATAGAGCAAGCGCTTCCGTATCTAGTTCCCAGAGTATATTTGTAATTTTATGAGGGAATCTTTAGGATTGGAGCAATTCATCCAATGCTGTTCACAGACAGTGCTTTTCCACAGTTTGCATAAAGAGCAAATATTACAGGTGGAATATGAAAAATTCCCAGATAGTTGTTACATTCAACACATAGAATCCCCAGTATACCAGCTCTACTTTTAATACAATTACCCTTCTGAAAAAATTAGATTAACTAACAGAAATGGATAAAAAGTCAATGTTTTAGGTTACTAAATTTCTTTTATGGAAAAAAAATATAAATAATAAAGTTGAAGGGTATCATCTATAAACCCAGTCCACCTTCATCAGGTGCCTTGCA
Source organism: Polypterus senegalus (assembly GCF_016835505.1). NCBI lineage: Eukaryota > Metazoa > Chordata > Cladistia > Polypteriformes > Polypteridae > Polypterus > Polypterus senegalus. The sequence continues at coordinate 114,185,444 of NC_053161.1, forward strand.
TGGTAGTGCCCTATCACCTTACCATACACATCTTATTAATAAAAGAGTTGAGTTTGAATTGAGCAAATGTTGGCACATCTGACAGCCGCTGCTCTCTGGTATAATTTGTATCATTTGTTTAATTGTTCTTTATTTTCTATGGAACTGAAAACTGACTAATTTGACTATATTAATTTAATGTTGGATTACCTAATGTTACTCGATTATTGGCTTATTTCTTCTTTTATTCGGGACTTTTTTCTGCCTGTGTGGAGCTCCAGATACTGATACAGAGTAAGTGTTGGCATCATGGTACATCTTTATGGATCATTTTTGCCTGGATTGCTTTTACTTCCAACTTCGCCGTTTCAATATATGCCAGTCACAGGACCTTCCAAGCACTCAACAGAGTACTCCTCAGCTGAACTATTCCAATTGCGGCTTTGCTCAGCTGAGCCACCACCAACACTGCAACTCCAAAGCAATGCGTACCACCGCCATCCTAAATACATCCATTAGGAAACTGTTTGAACATTTAAATATGATGACATCAATTAAATACACTCATTCTGGTCCTTAAACTCATGCCCATTTAGGAAGTTGGTGGACTATTGACCATAGTATACTAGCCGATCTACCAAGGTTGACCAACTCTGGGTCCAGAAAGAACAGGTTAACCATCGGACTACTTAACATCTGTTCTCACTCCAAATAAGGGTCCTTTAATCTGTGCTCTTCTGGAGGATCATAAATTTGATTTCTTTTGTTTGGTTTAGACCTGGCAGCAACCTAATGATTTTATGCAACTTAATCAGTGTTGCCTGCCAGGATTTCTTTACATCTCACAATCCCATCCCTTTCAGGAATCATGTCTGATAGTAACAAAACAGCTTTGTTTTCCATTATTAACAGAATTCTTGCACTTCCTGATAAAACACCATCTCTTATGTGCTGCACTGCTACATGTTTTGACCCTTTTTTAAAACCAAAATTGATAATATTCATTAACAGCTACCGTCTTCAATACATACACCATACAATTCTTATTTAAACATTTCAACTGAGCTTCCTTTTACTTATTGATCTAATTTTGAATTACCCACAGAAACTGAAATTTTTCATCTTATTTATATATGTAGATCTGCCAGTTGTCAACTTAATCCCATGCCTACTTGATTGGTAAAAGCCTGCTTGCCTTCACTTTCTTCACTTATAACTGATACTAAGTTATAACTGATACTTATAACTTCTCTAAGATCTGGTTTTGTCTCTTTATCATTTAAATCATCTATAATAACTCCAACTTTAAATATACCTGGTGCTGATCTTAATAACAATAATTGTCGTCCTATATCAAATCTACCATTCATTTCAAGAGTTTGATATGTTTCAATCTGGCCTTTGTCGAAAACACAGTCTGGAAACATATTGGTAAAGGTCACTAATAACTTATGCTTGCTTGCTTATGCTGGATTTTTAAAAACCCTTGTCCTACTCAATCTGAGTGCAGCCTTTGATACTGCATCACATAGTATTATGCTGAATCAGTGAGCCACCATCAACATTACTGATACCCCTCCTTATTTGGTTTACTTCATACCTGTCTAATCATATTCAGTTTGTTTAAAAAATTCTCGATCACAATCCCTCCCAATAATAAGTGGTGTTCCCCAGGGATTGGTGCTTGGCTTCTTACTATTTTTTAATATATCTACTGCCTTTAGGTGGCATTTTAAAAAAAGAATTGGAATTCATTTTCGTTGCTATGCAGACAATACTCGGCTCTATATATCTATAAAGCCTAACTCCATCCTTCCTTCCTTCTTCCTGCCTCAAACACTTTCTACTTAAAATAAAACCTTGGTTTTCTTCGAATTTTCTCAAACTCAAAAGCAGTAAGACAAAGGTTCTCCTCATTGGCTCCAGGTCTACTTTATCAAAATCTAGTAGTTTTTCACTTAAAAACTGATGGTACCTCAGTCTCTCCCTCCCCTCAGTTTAAGAGTATGGGGGTTATCTTTGATAGTACTCGTTTGAACCCCATATCAGTAATGTTATATGGTCATCTTCTTTTTATCTCTGTGGCACTGCACACCCGAGACCAGTGATTACTGCAATTCTCTTTTCTCTGGTCTCCAGCACAAGCTTCTCCGTAAACTGAAGGCTTGATCAGAACTCAACTGCCCACATTATAACACAGACCTCTTCCATATTACTCCATTACTCCGTCTCTTAAACAGCTTCATTGGCTTCCTGCAAAATTTAACATTGATTTTACAATTCCTTTACTTACCTTCAACGTACTCCATAACATTCATCCATTATACCTCTCTGACCTCATACATGTTTATACCCCCAACCGCACTCTTAGGGCCTCCATATTTGGTCTCCTCCTCACCAACCACCCCACCCCCCAAAACACATGATCACCATGGGTTGTCTGAAACTCACTACCACTACCAATATTTGGGACACAGATTCCCTACCTATTTTCAAATCCGGTCTTAAGACTCACTTATTTAGATTAGATACAGTACACTACATGACCTTAGGCTGTATTCTTATTTCATTTTTTTATTTTCATTCCCATAGATATATGTATCTATTTATACTAATAAAAGGCAACGCCCTCACTGACTCACTCACTCACTCATCACTAATTCTCCAACTTCCCGTGTAGGTAGAAGGCTGAAATTTGGCAGGCTCATTCCTTACAGCTTACTTACAAAAGTTGGCCAGGTTTCATTTCGAAATTCTACGCGTAATGGTCATAACTGGATCGCATTGTTCTCCATATACTGTAATGGGCGTTAGCTCGATGGCCGTGGGGGTCAGAGCTGCGTGTGACATCATCACGCCTCCCACGTAATCACGTGAACTGACTATGACCGCAGTACGTAGAAAAGAAGGAAGGGCTCCCAAAGAGCGCTGAAGAAAAACACTAAATACTTTATTCGCGAGATACAAGTTTAATAAGAAGACACGAGGTATAAATGAGATTTTGGATAACTTTGTAACGGAGTTAAAATTGCTGTAGCAAGAAACTTTTAAGTGCCGGGTCTTAGCTAACATTAAATAAAGCCGTGGACATCGCAACATCACACAAGAGAGCAGCTCACGTGAACTGACTGAATGCAGTATGAGTGATCGACCTGTTCAAAAAACGCATTACACAATTGACAAGGTAGGAAAAGAATATGCTCCGAGTTGAGCTCCACAGCTAACGCGGTCTTGCGGAAGCAACTTCGTCACGCTGCCACCAAATACAGAAAAATCCACAAGTTAATACACCGCTGTCTCTATAGAGTTTCTCCAAACTCAATGTATTCCTCGCATCCCCTTTATACCCTTTGATCTCCCATTTCAATTCAGATGCCTCCAATTTCCAGTAAGGCTCTGCTTCACGATGACAAGTAATAAGTCTCAGGGACAGACCCTACAAAAGGATACCATTGATTTCAGGCAAGATTGCTTTTCTCCTGGACAACTATACTTTGCATTCTCAAGAGTGAGCTTGCGCAGCTTCATCATATTACAACCAGAGTGCTGAACTGACAACGTGATATATAAAGAGAACTATAATAATCGTAATAAACGAACAATAAAACAGCGGAGAACCCGTGGATTAAATAAAAAGGCAGCTTCCTTGGCAAAGCAAGGAAAATAGGATGGCTTTATATGTCGTTCGTTTATAAAACAGCGGAGAAGCTGTGTAAAGGCTGCTTCACAAAAAACCAGCGGAGCGTCTTATATGAGCAGGCAGTCAGCTAAAGAAGGAAATCAATAAATATCTATAATCATAATAAATGAACAAAAAATAGCGTACAAGCCGCGGATTAAATAAAGGAAATGGGTACCTGAACAGTAAAGTGTCTCGAATAGCTACACAATAACTATAAAAATCGTAATAAACGAACAATAAAACAGTACAGAACCGCGAATAATAAGTGTCAGGGACACACCCTACAAAAGGTTGCCATTGATTTGAGGCAACATTGCTTTCCTCCTGGACAAAACTATACATTGCATTCTCAACAGTAATCTCAGTGCACAGCTTGGTCATATTACAACCGGACTGCTGAACTGACAACGTGGTATACAAAGAGATCCTTAACAGATGTATATGTATGTATGTGTTCACTTCACCAGAAGACACACAGACACTGGACGCACACAAGGATGTGTATGTGTAGATAAGTGTATATATATATACAGTGTATATATACAGTGTATATATATATATATATATATATATATATATATATATATATATATATATATATATATATATATACACACACACACACACACATATATATACATATATATATATGACAGCAACACTCATAACAGTGACAAAACAATTACATTGACAATCATGTTACGTTATTTTTAAAATGTTTCCTTTTCTTTTTCATAACTTCATTAACACACTACTTCTCCGCTGCGACGCACGGGTATTTTGCTAGTGTGTATACAACGGAATGTGGAGCAACGTTGTGCCATTAAACGGCAAGTGTGACGTTTGAAAAGTTAAAACAGGCCTATGGGGAACATTCTTTATCCCGAGCTCAAGTTTTTCGCTGGCACAAATCATTTTTGGAAGGCAGAAAACACGTTGAAGATGAACACCATTCAGGGATGACTTCAACTTCGAAAACCAATGAAAACATCGAACGTGTGAACACTCTTGTGAGATCAGACCGTCATTTAACATTAAGAATGTTGAGTGAACAATTAAATTTGAACAGATTTACCGTTCATCAAATTTTGACTGAACATTTGCACATGCGAAAAGTCTGTGCCAAAATGGTGCCGAAAAACATCACAATTGATCAGAAGGACAATCGAAAAAACGCATTCATGTGATTCCCCAGCCCGCTTATTCACCTGACCTCAGTCCGTGTGACTTTTTCCTTTTTCCTAAACTGAAAAATGTCCTCAAAGGACGTCATTTCGGGACTTTAGAAAACATCCAAAAGAGTGTAATGGACATGCTGAAGACCATACCGGTTGATGACTTCCAGTGCTGCTACCAACAGTGGGAACAACATCTCCATCGGTGTGTAGCTGCCCAAGGGAACTACTTTGAAGGGGATAACATTGACGTTTGAAAAAAATAAAAACTTTGGTAAATAAAAAATCAGTCTCATTACTTTTCTGCCACACCAATATATAAAAATAATTAACCAAGTCGCCCGACCATGGGATATGCACGACAGAGCCCCGCCCACCCACTCTAGCCCTCCTCCCGCGTCCACCCTTGCTCTCAAGGACTTATCCCTACCGACGAAGTAACTTTCACCAGCGTTGACTCCATCGTCACAGACGATCTTGCAGATCAACTTTCATTCCCCGAAGAATTTCTTAACAGTCTTACTCCCACTGGCATGCCTCCGCATAAACTCAAAATTAAAATTGGTTCAGTCGTCATGCTTCTCAGAAACCTCATGCCAGCAAAAGGTCTCTGTAATGGCAGTAGACTTTCTGTTACCAGCATTCACCGCAATGTACTGGAGTGTAAAACTATCGCAGCTGCTACCTCACAAACTGTCCTTATTCCCCGGATTTCCCTGACCCCATCAGATTCAAATTTGCCTTTTACACACAGACAATTTCCTGTTAGATTGGCCTTTGCAATGACAATTAATAAGGCACAGGGCCAAACTTTCAAAAAGATATACCTGCATCTGCCAAAACCAGTTTTCAGTCACAGACAATTGTATGTTGCTCTCTCCAGAGTTCCATCTTTTCATTCACTCACAGTCGTATCCTCAAACCCACCCCATTTGGACAACTGTGTCTTTCAGGAAGTGTTCACCCACCAATAAATAACTATGCGGCATATACTACGCCACGGGTTGGCTAGTATGTGTATGTTTACCTGCATGTTTTGCTATTGTTGGTTTCATGATTTTATTGTTTGTACGGTGTCCTTAGGTGTTTAGCAAGGTGCTTTGAAATAAAATGTATTATTATTATTATTACGTTGCAGTAGCATACAGTGAGCAGAATGAGGACATCCACTTCATTATCCTCCATCAAGTTGACAACATTTTTAACAATTACAATATTCTTAAAAGTTTGTATTAAAAAACTATGCAATTTGAAACTTTTCTGAAAACAGCACAGCAGGAGATGCCACTTTCTTTAAAATGTACACACACACAAATACACACTAGCAAAGAAAGCAGGATAATTAACTTTACAGTATGTGGCTCGCTGGATTATGTTATTGAGATCAACTCTACCCTCCTCAACATACTCAGTTTACTGAAATTCGAAATCTTTTCTTATCCTTGCAGTCTGTCTGTTGTATTCTGGGCATACAGGCCATCATTTTCTTTTTTTCACTAAATTCATTGTATTTATTTTCAGAGATTTTTAAAACAATACTTTATGTTCAAATCCAATTTCTGCCTTGCGTTTAATGTTGCTGGATAGGATATGGTGAATTAGGCAAATACGATCATGAATGGATGGATGGAAACCAGGCAAGTGATCATTTCTGCAAGTCTGGAATGTGACAAGACCATGATGTCAATTGAGTGCTAGGATTTGTAGCAATTTTAAATCATCTTTGACTAATTTCTAATAACAAATGTATTTAATGTATTATTAAAAATCGGTACAAAGTTAAGTGTCAGACGTCAGCTCAGGTCCATGGCTGCATAAACTGTTTAATCTGTACCATTAATAAATACATTTCCAAGTGTGTGCTATAATGCATATACATTTGATTATTACAGATAAATAATTATATTGCATAATAGTAAGTACTGTAGTATTCATAGTGTAATGCAACTGAACAGCTTTGTTCACAAAGAAGAATGTTTGCTCATTCCAACCCTGTCTGTAGGAGGAACACTGACCACCACCACTTCATTGATTCAACTCAAATGACTACATTTTACAGAAAACTCTAGATAAGTTATAACATTAAGTAAATTAACAGGGGTCACTGGATTAAGAAAAGTTGGCCTTATGTCATATAACTAGTCTGCTAAAATACTTCATAATTATCAGTTCAGTGTGACAGGTTAATAGTAATTCAAACATATTATGGGTGATTTCTGTTTGATTTGGGTTTCAAAGCCACCGCTACATGCCATTCAGTCCCTGTATTAGCGGAGACACATCAGTACTCACATATTAGACTAGTTATATTCACACATAAAATAACGTTTACCTGGTAATGACATCAACATTTGTTCAATCATTTTTAATCTCAAATCTTTATAATTAAAAAAGAAAAACACAGTAAAGCATTGAAAAAAGAAAAAGATAAACGCCTTTTCCTGTTAGCGAGAACAAAACCAATCAACCTGTTTTTTTAATTAATAATGCCCTCCATAATTTACCTGAACAGCTTTCTAAGTAAAAATGGCAACCTACCCTAAAAAATAAATGAATATATTAGTGAGTCTTCTAATAATGTAAAGAGGATATTAATTCTTAATAGTCAGGAGAAACATGAATAGAGTAACCTGTTCTGTGCAATGTGTTTCAAACCACGTCATGAATGGAGAGACCCCAGGCTTATGACAGACAATTCAGAACTTTTTTTTCCTCCCCATTTTCTTTCTTTATATTTATTCTGGTGCATGTTCAGACTAAGCTGTGTTAAGATATTTATTTGTATACCTATCTATGTATTTATTTAAAGTAAACTTCTGTAAAAAGCTAAATTTCACCCTGGGGACAAAGTACTATCTAATTTTATGTTTTCCTGATAGCAAATTCAGCTATATACCAAGCTGTATATTACAGTAAAGAATAAACAGAATTAAAAAAAAATGCATACAGTTAAAACATGTTCATCAACTGAAAACAAACTATATATAGAACAAATTTTAAATTAAATATAAAATGGTTTCCATTTTCTTTAAGAGCTAATAAAAATAATGCAGTACTAACAGTTTGCCTTCTATAGGGGTTCCAGGTTTTTCACAGCAACAAAAAAAAAAATAACATAAAATAAAAGCACCACATTAAATACAAAGTGAGTGATTGGCTTTGCTTTGTTTAAGAAGCCATATCATTTATTAAAATCTTATTAAAAAATTTTCAATTGCAAACAAAATTTGTAAAGTTTGTGTTCAGAGGATACTTTTATTTTACCTGTGTCTGGGTAAATATCTGGGCTTTGTGACACTCTTCTAGGCTTGGTGCAAAGGCAGCCATCACATGCTCCTCTGTTCCAATCATCTGGACAATTTCTTGGTCACTCTCCACCCCCATGGCCTGAAATGGATAGTAGAAACGTTAGTATTTGTTCAGTGACATTTGCGTATGCTAATAGACTATTGTGCGACTGTATTTTCTGGCACTAAAGCAAGTGCTTTAATTAGAGTCTGCACCATCTGGCTTTGACATCATCTCAAAAACAGGAGGACACTGAAATAATTTTTAGATGCACAAGAAAAAAAAAAATCAGCATCTTTTCCATTAGATAAAGATAAGCTTTATTTTTTAGTCAATTGTCAGCTTTAAAATCTTTTGTCAAGTATATTTCAAAAGGGTCCAAAATAGTTAAATATTTTCAAGTACAAATCCAAAGCTATTATGAAACATATTGGAAGCATAGCACAATACAATAAATTACCCCTTTAAAATTACTTAAATACTGAAGATAACATAATATGGTTTCACAACAGCATGTTTAAATAAAGTTAATAAGAATCATGTACAAATCATATAACAAAGTTCAATGTAGGATGAATACAAGAAGCTGGTCAAATAATACTTCCCTGATGTTTAAAACAACAATGAATGTGCAAGGATTTGTGGGAAATCTCACAAAGCTAAGAAAAGCACCCAATACAGACTGAGGTAATATAAGAAATGCATGTATTTTATTATAATAATATATACACACATATTGTGGCAGACGGCCGGGACACCCCTTCAGTATATGTTCTAGGGGAGCAGCCATGGACTGTGCAATATCTCCCCCAGGACGCTAGATGGCCGCCCCCCTGGGTTGGAGTGGTGCCTCGGTTTCCCGCAGGGCTCCATGAGAATTGGAGTTGAGTGCAGCCCTGTTGGGTCCTGCAGGCGCCACCAGGGGGTGCTGCAGCTGGGACTCCTGAGCCCTAATGGGCAGTGTATTAACCACACATGGAAGTGCAGCCAGAACTTGGCAGTCAACCACCTGGAGCACTTCTGGGTGGACTATAAAAGGGGCCAGCAGACACCATTCCAAGAGCCTGAGTTGGGAGGAGGACTATGCGTGCCGGGAGGAGTGGTGGTTAAAGTGGAAGAGTGTTTGTGTTTTGTGTGGTGTTTTGGGACTGTGTTGTGCCAGTGGGACATGGGGAAAGATGTGCCCCACAGGTGAAGAAAAATAAAAGTTAACTTTTTTTTTATACGTGCCTCCAGTGTGAGTCTGTGTTGGGTCATCTGCCTATATAGTGCCTTTGTTACAATATATATACTTTGAAATTTATGTCACACAAATAATCCACTCTTAAACCTGGAGGATATGCGACAGTACCTCCATGTTCCTTGATATGTGCACTTGTATTCACTAATATAAAAATATTATGTAACACTGAATGCAAGCCATCATCGCTATTAAAGACCTTGTAAATAAGAAAATGGAAAGGATGCCTGGGTCTGAGGGCTGGAAGAAAAGCCATTTAACATCTTTATAAGAAAGGAAGAAAACAGAATTCAGTAAAGTAGAGCTACAAGTTCAAACTTCGTAGTTCTCGCTATGATTCTTTCAGCTAAGTATGTATTTAATTTAGTATAGTGTAACAAGCAGAAGATACAGAGGAACATGCAATGTCATGCAGCAGCAAAACTGTTTACAGCTTAACTTTAAAATTGCCTTTACTTTTTCTTTTACCCTCAGCAGAATTAACAACCACCATAAAGAACGCCTAGGTATGTGGAACTGTAGAGGCGATTTTCACTTGTTCATTGTCTAATTTCAACAAAGCAGTTAATGGCACAGTTCATGTAGTTCCAATTGATTAATTTGTTAAATATAACCAAATGTCACTACCACACAAATGAAAGTTAATGCAATACAATATTTCCAAATTAAACTTCCAATAACATATAAAGATGGAAAAAGAAGACATCCACCACACAAACCCTGAGAGAAAAAATATTTAACTGTTTTATTGTTGAGATGAATCAGGAGTGCCGGTATCAGACTTCAGCTATAAAGAAAACAATTTGGTAAGTTTGGTGCAAGTCCTCAAGACTGCGCGTCGCTGGGACCAAAAGCAGTCTCAAATTTTTTGTAATAAAAAAAAAAATACACAATAGTTTACTTTTTTTTAAGATAAGCTTCTCATAATAATTTTTATGAGAGCACTTTTACCTTCTTAGTGCAAGCAACCGACCTTTACTTTATACAGAGCTGGAGCACAAACAGATTAATGGACTTACTTAAAGTAACACAGTGAGTCAGAGGAAGCACTGCCCATCTTCTCACTAACACAATAACACAGATTACATTCAGCCAATTATTCAGCAGAAATGTGTCAAGAAATGCTGCTTTGACTCCTTTATACCAACAGCAATACATCTGCATGATGCCTCACTGTGACTGTGACAACCAAGTCGGATCTTGTCTTTCTTTTGAGATTTCTTGCTTTATAGTCATTCCATCGTGTGTTAAGACCAATATGAGTATGTGTATCTTTCCTCTTACGCATGGAAGTGTGTGCGTCTGTCTGGCCCAGAAGTGAGAAGTGGAGTCAGGGTAAGGGCTCCACCTCCGAAGAAACAGAAAACTCGCTTAGCCACTAATAACGCAAGCAGGGCCAGCACGTCAGTAAAGTGAAACTTCAGAAGAAAGACAAAGTCACTTAGCCACCAACAACGGCAAACCGGTATCCCTTTTACTTTAATTCCCGCCTCGAATACACAAGCGAGGCAAGCACGTCGGCAAAACGAAATCTCAGAAGAAAGACAAAGTCGCTTTGCCACTAACATCAGCACAATGGTATCCCTTTTACTTTTCCTCCTACCGCTAATGCACAAGCAATGCAAGCATGTCAACAAAGTGAATCCTCCTAAGAGAGAGATGCCCAGAGTAGTTCCTTTCAATTACCTGACATCTCTACATTTCAGTTTTTTTTCCTAACGATTTCAATAGTTTCTAGGACCCTTGGCTTTTTACACAATGGGCTTACACGGCTAATGTATATAGATTTATTAATAATAATTCTTTGCATTTTTATAGAGCGCTTTTCTCATTACTCAAAGCGCTCAGCAATTGCAGGTTAAGGGCCTTGCTCAAGGGCACAACAGAGCAGAATCCCTTTTGGCATTTACAGGATTCGAACAAATCCCTAGCCTCAGACCCACCACTCTGCCACTTATTTACTTATTTACCTATTTACAGTGCATCCGGAAAGTATTCACAGCGCATCACTTTTTCCACATTTTGTTATGTTACAGCCTTATTTCAAAATGGATTAAATTCATTTTTTTCCTCAGAATTCTACACACAACACCCCATAATGACAACGTGAAAAAAGTTACCTTGAGGTTTTTGCAAATTTATTAAAAATAAAAAAATTGAGAAAGCACATGTACATAAGTATTCACAGCCTTTGCCATGAAGCTCAAAATTGAGCTCAGGTGCATCCTGTTTCCCCTGATCATCCTTGAGATGTTTCTGCAGCTTAATTGGAGGCCACCTGTGGTAAATTCAGTTGATTGGACATGATTTGGAAAGGAACACACCTGTCTATATAAGGTCCCACAGTTGACAGTTCATGTCAGATCACAAACCAAGCATGAAGTCAAAGGAACTGTCTGTAGACCTCCGAGACAGTATTGTCTCGAGGCACAAACCTGGGGAAGGTTACAGAAAAAATTTCTGCTGCTTTGAAGGTCCCAATGAGCACAGTGGCCTCCATCATCCGTAAGTGGAAGAAGTTCGAAACCACCAGGACTGTTCCTAGAGCTGGCCGGCCATCTAAACTGAGTGATCGGGGGAGAAGGGCCTTAGTCAGGGAGGTGACCAAGAACCCGATGGTCACTCTGTCAGAGCTCCAGAGGTCCTCTGTGGAGAGAGGAGAACCTTCCAGAAGGACAACCATCTCTGCAGCAATCCACCAATCAGGCCTGTATGGTAGAATGGCCAGACGGAAACCACTCCTAAGTAAAAGGCACATGGCAGCCAGACTGGAGTTTGCCAAAAGGCACCTGAAGGACTCTCAGACCATGAGAAACAAAATTCTCTGGTCTGATGAGACAAAGATTGAACTCTTTGGTGTGAATGACCGGTGTCACGTTTTGAGGAAACCAGGCACCGCTCATCACCAGGCCAATACCATCCCTACAGTGAAGCATGGTGGTGGCAGCATCATGCTGTGCGGCTGTTTTTCAGAGGCAGGAACTGGGAGACTAGCGAGGATAAAGGGAAAGATGACTGCAGCAATGTACAGAGACATCCTGGATGAAAACCTGCTCCAGAGCGCTCTTGACCTCAGACTGGGCGACGGTTCATCTTTCAGCAGGACAACGACCCTAAGCACACAGCCAAGATATCAAAGGAGTGGCTTCAGGACAACTTTGTGAATGTCCTTGAGTGGCCCAGTCAGAGCCCAGACTTAAATCCGATTGAACATCGGAGAGATCTTTAAATGGCTGTGCACCGACGGTTCCCATTAAACCTGAAAGAGCTTGAGAGGTTCTGCAAAGAGGAATGGGCGAAACTGGCTAAGGATGGGTGTGCCAAGCTTGTGGCATCATATTCAAAAAGACTTGAGGCTGTAATTGCTGCCAAAGGTGCATCGACAAAGTATTGAGCAAAGGCTGTGAATACTTATGTACGTGTGATTTCTCAGTTTTTTTTTTTTTATTTTTAATAAATTTGCAAAAACCTCAAGTAAACTTTTTTCACGTTGTCATTAAGGGGTGTTGTGTGTAGAATTCGGAGGAAAAAAAATTAATTTAATTCATTTTGCAATAAGGCTGTAACATAACAAAATGTGGAAAAAAAGTGATGTGCTGTAAATACTTTCTGGATGCACTGTATGCATTTCTATATTTAAAGAGCTTCTGTATGAAGCCAAATCTCCCCGTGGGGACAAATAAAGTTCTGTCTATCTATGCCTTAACCACAAATCCACATAGCTAAAGAAATTTTGATTTTGTGACAATTTATACTTTATATTTAAGGATACATTTTCTAATGTACTGTATAGCTTTCTGCAAGATATTATCTCAACTAGAAAAGTTTACATTAGTTTCATGAGTTCTCACTACCTCGGGGGTTGTTTAAGTCTTATTTATGGATTCATTTACATTGGGGTCTTCAAGTTCAGAAGAGTGACAGTGGCAGGAGTTATTTGTTCCAACCCATTTACTTTTAACTTGAAGACAAATACTGAGGCTGTAGTAATTATTGCTTGAGAAATAATTGTGCTTCTTCATTTTAGTTGACTTGCTTATTTAGAATCCCAATTAACAATGAGATACAAATGACAAAGGAACTTCAGTTCACCATCTAACTTGGACTCACTGAGATTTGTGGGCATGCTCATCATAAACTGTACTAATAGAATATTTCTAAAGAAATGAAAGAGAAAAAGAGAGCCACTGAGGATAATTATTGTGCTCCTATTCACAACTCATCTCAGAAAATTCTACAACCCATTCTACAACAAATCTCTAATTTGACTTTTCTAGTAAAATTGCAGAAAAAGTAGATTTTTGACAATTAAATGACTACTTGACTAAACATTCTGATTTGGATAAGTATCAGTAAGGTTTTACACCAAATCACTGGAAACTGATTTGGTTAAAGCACTTGGTAACTTGTGAGTTTATGGTGATGCAAATATCAGCTATTGTTCTATCAGATCTGAGTGTAGCATGTGATATCATTGATCACAGCATTCTTCTTAAACATCTTGGCCATTGGACGGCTTAGCTGGCAGTGTCTTAAGTTGGTTAGTTTTCATATAACACGAAGATAATACTTTGTCAGTTGTGGTGTCTATATGTCAAAGATGAATGATATTGGGCATGATGTGCCATATGAATATTTAAGTCCTTTATTAGGCCGGGGATATACTTAATTCTATGCAAGATGTGAGCTTGAGAACCCTGATCCTACGCACGTAGTGTACTGACTATACTTACAAACATACTTTTATGCAAATCTGGAGGATTCCACCAGGTGGCAGTGCAAGAAATCATAATGGTGAGGAAAAAACGACTGGTTTCACTGTGTTGTAAGTTGAGAGAAGAAAGTTAAAAATGTTAAATGTTAAAAATAAAATTGCATTCTGATACTTTTGTGAAGGTGCGAAAAAAAAGGCCAGCAACAGTGACACAGAAGATGGCATGTTAGACCTTTAAACTTGTATCATAAACAAGATATTGAAGAAAAGCACAATGAAGATATTCATATGTCAGCATTTAACTTGCATGCACTTTTATCCTGTTGGAGCTGCAAGTCTGGCTTCACATGGTGATACTAAACAATAGTGCTGATGTCACATACCAAAACCTGAACACACACGTCACCCATGTCTTTGTTTTTACTGCAACTCATACAAGCATCATGTTAATTTCTGACAGTATGCTCAGAGGTCATACACGTTCTGAGCATGAAGTATAAACAGGGCCATTACTCTCATTGTATCAAACCCCTTTAGGTCTAATCATTTTAAAACGTAACGCAAATTACCACAACTATGCAGATGAAAACATTATTAATTTACCATTAGTGCCCAATTACAACCTGAGGCTCTAAATTCTTTAATTTTGTAAATTACTAGTATTAGAAAATGGTAAGTAATAATTTCCTTAAAATAATCAAGGAGAAAAATACATTTTAATCATTGGCAACAGAAAAGTGGGAAAAAACTTCAAATTAGATGGTAATCATATTATTAAGACTTTGTACTTTCACTTTAGAAACATAGTATAACTCGGCTGCAGTTTGTTTAAAATGCAGCAATAAGAATATTAACAAAAAAATCTAAACTTATCTGGTTTAACATAATTACAATGCTTATCTGTGTCATTTAGGATTGTTTATAAAATAATTTTAACTGTATACAAAGATCTGAATAATCTAACACCTTCTTATATTTTGGTATGCCTGCCCATACATTCTTAATTGTAATCTTACATTTTTTAACACTGGCCTCCTCAGTATTCAGAGTAAACAAAAAAGAAATGGCATGGTATCATCTTGGTTTTATGCATCAAAAATCAGGAATACTTTACTGTTAAAGATATGCCAGACCATTAAAATTAAACATCTTTGTTATTATCTTAATTTATATGTTGTATTCACAGTGGGGACTGGGATGATTGTCTCTTACCATTAAATCAAATTTTATTTGCTGTTTTAGGAACTGCTCACCTGTTAACTGTTTTTCTTTGTGGTACTAAATGCCACTGCCACCTGGCGATAGTACATTGCAGCCATTCCTCAATGCTGGGAAGATGAAGACAGTTTAACAAGAGTATCCTCATAATGGTGACACATTTAAACTGAATACCTACTGCAGAAAATAGATGTTGCCAGACAGATCACAATAAACTTACATTCATGACAGTTCTCTGGGAACTTAGAATAGCTATATTTAAATTTGGTCAGATTAAAATATTAAAAGGATGGTAAAGAAGAACAGGCCATCCAGTTCATCAAGCTAATCCATCCTTTTCACCTAGATCCCCAAAATAACATCAAATCCAGATTTGAAGGTCTGTAAAGTTCAACTCTTTACCACACCACTTTGTAACTTATTCCATATGTCTATGGGTCTTTGCAGGAAGAAAAACTTTCTAACATCTGTGCAACATCTACCTTTAACAAGTTTTCAACTGTGTCCCCACATCCTTCATTTGAATCTTTTTTAAAGTAACAGTTGGGATCCACTGTACTAATTCCCTTCATAATATTAAGCACTTTGATAACCTCACTTCATAATCTCATACCTCTCTGTCTCAGAATCACTCTAGCCACTCTCCTCAGGACTTTCTCTAAAACTGCTATTTTTTATAACATGGTGACAAAAACTGTAAACAGTACTTCAGGTGAGGCCTCACTAGTGCATTACAGTCTTTCCAGGACGTTGCGATGTTGCAATTGCAGCTATTAACGCCGATTCAACCTATACCCGCAAATTTTGCGCGGCCTTGCAATTCTGTCCAATCGCCGCAATTTTTCCTTAAATTTTAACTATCACCATAACCCCCCCTCCAGATTCACTTCCTTGAAGCCGATCCTGCAAGATGAGGACATGTGCAATGCAGAAAGATCACATTTGCCATCAAATATTACCGTTAAAGTCCATGAGAATCAATTTCATGAAGTATTACACGAAAGTGGTGGTAAACTGTTTTGCACCATGTGCGATATTGTGGTAAAACACAGACAAAAGTCATCACTTGACAGGCACTTTTCTACCGGAAAAACATGCCTGGAGAATGGCTGAAAAGAGAGGACTACAGATATGACAAGTGACCATAACAGAAGCTGTTGCATCCAGATTGGTTTCAAGTGTTGAAAGAAACAAGGTGAGTTCGATTAAAATGCATGTTTAAGGAAATGTTACAGAATCTCAATTAAAAGTTACAGAAGTGTGCTTGTCAGTCTGCATCTCAAATGGTGTGTGGATGTGTGAGAGCAAGTATGAGAGAAATGAATAAGTTTACAAATAAAAATATTAAATGAAACGATTAAACGTACTGTACATGCTTTGTTTAATGTTTTAAAGTTGGATATGTGAGTGTATGTGTCTTCTATCACTGATGAAGAGGAGAGAGCATACACAAATAAGCTCACATAATATCTTATTAGTGTGGGTAACAGTGAGTTGGGTAACCTATTTTAACCAGTTTTACTGCATTTGATCTGTACTAAATATTTGGTTTTTTACTTATTAAGATATGTGAAGACTGGGTTTCCTCATGCACTGCAGTCAACATTCAACTCTCTCAAAGTGACCACTCCGCAATGTGAAGATTCCTCAGGGAAAATGTAATCAACAGATGAGCCATTCCTAAATTTCACCAGCTTCAAGAGAAATACTAGATACAAATACAAGAAAGAAAAGGAAGCACTCAAGACACATCTTGCTCAAAAGCCTGTTGCTGCCTTATTCAATCTTTAATTCATTCCCACTTGTTTCAGCAAGACGAAGACATACATATCTCACATCACTGATGTGGCCAACTGCTGTGACACAAGACACTGCCACACAGACAAGATGGCTTTACTCTCTTACATAGGGATCAAACTGCTAAAAGTAAAGGAAGTGGCAAGTATTTTATGGTGAATGTGCAGTGCACAACTTCTAAAACTGGGTCTAAAAACTCTTTTACCTAATCTCTAAAATATTTTTAGATCAAGGATTACATGTTTTATCTTCCAAGTAAGTTCAAGTATATTTCTGGTAGCTGTTTGTATTCCTCTGCAAGCTAATAAAAACAATATTTTAAACACTATTACAGAATCCCTGAGGGAATACTTATTGTTTTTGAGGAATTTAACAAAGCAAATTTAAGGAATGTTGACCCTAAACATCAATGGCAAGACATCTATCTCACAATGGGTGCTAATATTCTAGATCACTGCTGAATCTCAATACTGCCTGATACCAACCACCTGTCAGTACTCTTGCTGCTAGCTTACAAACAGAGGCTTGGAAGCTGGGACATGTTTAATAGGATCCTTCAAAAAAAAAAAAAAAAAAATTAAGAATATTTTCTAATAAGAAACTATGGACTTGGAACTTCAAAATTGTACTTAAGTTACACAGCCACGCATTTTAAAACGGTGATATGAAAACATTTACAAATGCTAATAAAAAGAAAAGTCACTTTAAAAACAGCATGGGAGTTAACTAAAGTTTAAGTACAGCAGCTGTAATAACTAGCGTAAACTTTGGCAGGGCTTAGAAATTCTTATAGACCATATAGTAAACACTAGTTAATTACATTAAGTTACATTAATTACATTAAGTGGACTGTAATAGTAATAATAATTAATAGTAATAACATTACTAATTACATTGAGGAGTCACTTTCAATTGAACTGGTTAAAATTAGATTGAAGATGCATTTCCATTCTCTAGCTTTCCACGACCTTCAGTGATACTTATGGTTCCCTCCTTTTAGTCATTTGTTTCAATTTATTGCTGGTAATATTGTGTTTTATTATATTTTATTTATTTTATTGTATGTTTTAATGTAAATCACTTTGGCTAATGTATTACTGATGTTGTTTTAAATGTGCTCTGTAAGTAAATTGACATTTATACAGTTGTCAATGAACTTAAGCCTTTGACGACTGCATTTATCATGATAACAATCACCCAACCATTCAATTGCCCGCATCACTACGTGATTTATCCTTTCTGTATATGACATAAGGAAGACTTTAAAATGAATTCATGACCAAAAGGCTTCCAGTCTAGATGGAGTTTTAAGCTGGGTTTTAAAAACCATGAGCAACCGTTTAGTTGAAGTTTTTTAACTTCCAGTATTCTGCCAAGATAATTTTTGGTCCTGACTTGCTTGAAAAGGACAATTATTTTTGTGCCTATGAAAACAAAAGTGAACTTTTTCATCTGAATGAGTGCAGAAAAGAGGCACTCACTCCAATCATGAAGTTCCACTTTGCAAGTTTAGTGTTGGGACAAATAATATTTCAGACAGCCACAATGACCTCCAGTCTGCATACTGTCAATCCATAGAGGATGTCATATCCCTTGCATTCCATACCATCCTGGTACATCAGAATAATAAAACTGTCATTCCATTGCCTTGTTTATAGAATACAAATCAGCATTCATCACTGTTGTACCAGCAAAAGTTAACCATCAAACACCTCAACTGAGAACTTAGCTCAACTGCCTAAAACTGGATTTTGGATTTCCAAACCAACAGACCTCAGTATGAACAGACTGTCAGCACCGCATAGTCTACACAGACCCTCAACACAGGAACTTCACAGGGTATTACATTAACTCACCTCTTGTACTCCTTGTTTACCTATGACTGTGTAGTCAAACACAGATATAACTTCATCATTAAATCTGCTAATGACAGCAACCTACGTAGGCCTTCTCTACTACAATGACAGGTTAGCTTACAGAGAAGACATTTATATAATGATTCAATGGTGTCACAAAAAAAATCCCACTGTTATTGTTTTGGTTATTGTCATGACGTCTCACCGGTGTCTCTACTTCCTCAAGAAAAGCTCCCATTTTTCCACCTGCTTACACTACCTTCTACTTGCACACAGTATAAACTATAAGTATTAGCTGCATCAATCACAATCATAAAGGCCTATGGTGGGTGATAAAAGCATGACAGAATATTACCAGTACTGTGCTTCCTTCTGAACAGCACACATGTAACATTTGGTGCCTTTGTAAAGCAAAACAGCCTTATTCAAATACTCAGCCATTCTGTACATTTTTTTTCTCCCTCTTTCCTCCCAGCAAACAGTACAGGGCCACTGCAATTCAGAATAAACACTATATGTGTACACACACACACACACACAAAATACACAAATACATACATCAGGGTACATTTGTAACTATCATTCCATATGTCAGTTGTGGTTAACCAAGGTGTTTTTGCATGCTCCACAAGATCCAAGGAGGCTAAAATTATTTCCCCCCAACAACTTATTAGGCTCCTTGCACTCCTCATGAGTTTGATGTATTGGTTTAAGCTCTCAGTCTGAAAAAGACATAACACTTTGTGCAAGCAACCCATCCATTTATGGAAAAAAATTCTATAAACACTTCAGATTTATATAATTTACACATGGGTAGTAACCTGGACAACTTCAGATTTTGCTCAGAAAGAAGAATTTAACTATGAGACAGTCATGATCTTTAATGTACAGAATCATCTTGACTGTACAGAAGACCAGATCCACCCAAAAAAGTTGCTTCATCTACAAGGTGATATCACTTCAGCAAGTTTGGTAATAGGCATCCATTATCATTACCATATACTAACTTGTTTTTCAGACATTCAAACCTTTTGAAATAAAATTTTTATTTATGGTACTTCTGCACGACAGCATTTCACACCTTTAACTGTTGGATATCTTTTGAAAACTGCTTAAAGTAAAACATGTTCTAAGCAGATGTAGTGTGTTCTTTAGTGTATAAGACATATTTCTCAAAAATTAAGGGAGCACTTAATCACCACAGTCTAACACCAAGTCAATTAAGCTTCAAGATTCGATGTGTGATTTAAGTGTTTCCTTAATTGTTTTGAGTAGTGTATTTATCGTAAGATGATAGTAACTACTAGCAAGATTCTTTTTCCAGATTAAATATGACACAATTCTATGTGGTTCTCCAGACATTTCCAGTACTAATAGAGAAAACGCTGGGGCTATGCTGCTTGAGAAGTACAGGCAGTTCCCGGGTTACGTATAAGATAGGGACTGTAGGTTTGTACTTAAGTTGAATTTGTATGTAAGTCGGAACAGGTACATTATTTTAATAAATGCTATTGTTGACCAACTTTAACCAAGTGCTCTGCCAACGAATGATGGAGTTTCACCTCTCTCTGACCGTTTTATTATTTCTACTTTATTTTCAATGGTGATGGTTTTTCTCTTCTTTACTGTATCACCAGCACTTGCATCAGATTTGTGTTTCAGAGACATTCTTGAAGGGTGAAGACAAAAGGTTAAGATGAGCTTTTCTGCACAGCACTGTACACGCTATCACAGCTGGAAGGCACCCGTCATCAACACGTATGTATGAGACAACTTCCTGCTATGTGCTTGCTATTGAGAATGAATGGAGGCGGCGAGGGGCGGTTTACCACCCAGCAACCACACAGTCACCTCCACTACAATATGCTGCCTGCAGTGTCCGCCCACCGAGAACGAACACGGTGCGGCCAAAGACGGGTAAGAGAATTGCCCACCACCGCCCCCATTCAACAGGCAGCCACCCGAGGCACACTATAATGCTGCCCCATTCACCCTCAATGGCCTCCGTTTAGCCACAACCGGGTCACCGCTTGCAGCATTAACAGCTGCCCACTGAGAACAAACGGGGCAGCCATATGTGTTGGGCGGGCAGTGAAACGCTCCCCTCCGCTCCATCCAGCCTGCGTCCAGTCAGGAGCAGTAGCTGCGGCGGCATAGTTGGCGGGTAGTAAACCGCCCCATCAAGCCTCCGTTCTGAACACGAGCGATAGCTGTGGCCCTGGTGACTATTGACCACGGTTCACAGCTTGCTGCCGGAAACCGCCCGAGGGACACTACACTGCGCAAACAGCGAAATCACCTCTCTCCAGCCTTCATCCAGCCACCGCTTGCAGCGTCCTCAGGCAGAAGATGACGGAGCTGCAGTTACTGAGGCGGACGCGTCGCAGCTGCGGCCCCGTTCCTAACTCATAGGTCAGCTGTCCGTAGCCTGGGGACTACCTGTACATTTTTTACTTACGACCTGCTTTAATTTTAAGAAATGTGCTATTAATAGCTATACAGTTATACTTAAGAGGCCTGCTCAGTGTCATGCAGAAAAAAGGTACAGATTAACCACAGTTTTTGCAATTAGCTTGCCATTTTGTGTGTGCACTTATTCAGTATTCAGAAAGGCAATTCCGGATTGAAATTTACACTTAAACAAAATTTAGTCAGACTTGTGTTTTTTTTTCCTTACAGCTTGTAATAATTACATCTCTTGTTATTTCTATCATGTTTTATTCTTGTCAAAAAAGACAATTTAATGAAAAACAAACTTATCCTAACTTTCAGGTTCAATAGTCAGAATTATATTACATTCTTACATAAATTGTAATACAGACAGGTTAAATGACTTACTGAAGTTTACGGTGAATTGAAGTTAGGATTGAAGAGGGAACCTTGGGGTCAACTTCCTGGAATGTTAAAACTTGTTCTCAAAGCTTTCAATAAGTACAAACTAATTTCAGATGCTATTACAAGGCAGAGACAATCACTCCAGATCAACTCAGAATCAAAAGAAAGCATTCCAGGTTTAACACCAAAAAATGTGTTCCTCTTTCCATCATGTAAGTTTGAAGTAGTACTGAACATTTTTTTGATTAGCAACACTTAAGAGTGCTGACAGGAAAACTTATACAGAAAAAATCAGTATTTATTAGTTAATCATTACAGAACTTTGCATTTGTGATGCTATAGAGGCTATTCAAAAATCTACTTCTGAGCTAATACAGTAGTTGGCAAACTGTACTCTGTACATGTGACAGTAATATCCTTATAAGTCTATTTCAGTACCTCTCTGATCATTTGCTTTTGCAGCTTCTTCAGAGAATTCAAGTATACTAGTGATGTACAACCTCCATCTGAACCTACTGTATACTGACTAATTGCTAATACAGGTCAAATCCCATTACAGTGAATACCGAAGTTACAAAATTTTCAAAATAACAGATAATTTACACTCATACAAGATCATGTTCAAAGGATTTTATTTTGAAAAAAATGGAAATTTCAGTATAAAAAAAACTTTTTTCAACCAAAAATGGCCAACAAAGATAATAATGCAATGAAAAAAATACTTAATTTCACGCCTACTCTTTCGTAGAGTCACGGGAAACCTGCAACAGGTTGTTTATTCTTATTCAAAAGGAAAGTGAGTCTGTCATGAAATTTCCTGTCTTGGGAGGTCTCTGCAAGGCTCAGAGTGAGTGTAGGCAAGACATCATACACATAGCTGAATTCCAAGTCAGTGCTCCACTAAGCATTTGCATAGGTAGTTGTGCCAAGTGTGGATATTATACTGTTTCAGTTTTAAGAAAAAAAGAAGTGATGAACAGTGTCAGCTTACACTGAAAGAAAAATTAACAATCATGGAAAAAGTTGATTCCGGAATAAAGAAAAATGATGTGGCGAATGCTTTTGGAATCACGTCAAGTATTGAGAAAAAAAGTTGAAGACAAAGTTAAAGATTGGGCACTGGGATCTGAATAGGGAAAAAAACCCTAATTTTTACTCTGTTGTCACACCTGTATTTCTGTTAAAAAAAAAAGTTGTACCTAATGTTTCATTGTCAAATAAAATATTTTTTGCAGTTTAAGAAGTGTTCTTTTCTTTTATACAAGTATTGCCAAGCTTGGGTCACAGAGTTAACTGCACGAAAGACAGAAAGGCGAGTCCAGGCTGGGTGTTAAATGTTCTAAACATTGTGCGACAAGCACGTTACACAGTCCTTGCACTGCTGCCATTAGAGATGGCTGATCGCCGGTGACCATGGTCACAACAGTATACACATTTTCCTCATATTTGTTAAGATTAAATTTCCATGGTTGGTCTCATCCGATGCGAGAGATGGACGTCTGAAGTGGAGCTCCGCTAGCAATGGTGTTATTTTTCATATTATTTGCTTATTATCCTGAGATATCCTGTATTTATTCAACACGAGAGGGACTGCTACAGTATATGTAAGCACATATAAACATGGCCAACAAGAAGGGGGGTTCGAAAGAATCGAAAACTAAAGCTACACCCAAGCTGCGATCAGCAAGCCCCAGCTCTAGATACGGCCTTTCAGAGACAGACCTGGATCAGATGGGCGAAAGCACAGACTCCTCGGGACCACGGTCCGCTACATCGTCGCCGGCTGAGAACAAAAAGGAGAGCGAAGGTGCGATCGTGAGTCCAGATCTGGATAGCTCGCCGACTGGAGAAGATCACATGAAACTGAAAAGGGCCTTGAAGTCCGCGGCTTTAATTACGCAATTACGCGAGCCTGGAGCAGCGGGGACACCGGCTGCAGCAAAGTCTGCTGCTTCATCTACGGTACAAGAAAGCACAATTGAACTATCTGAACTGAAGGTGTTGCTCGCTGAGCTCAATCAAGATATAAAGAAAAGCGAGAAGGCTAATAAGAAAGCAAGGGCAAAGGCACATGAGAGACTGAAACAGGAATTGAAACAGGAGATGAAACAGGCCAATGAATGGCTGCGACAGGAATTCCAACAGGCAAATGAAAGGATGCGTCAAGAGGTGCAACTTGAGCTTCGACAGGTGCTGGGTAAAATTGAAGAGCGCATTCAGGAAAACTCGGTTAAAGTGACCACGCTTACTGATCAATTGGAGCATTTCAAGGAGACATTCGTGAATCGGATTGAAATGGCCGAACATTTAGCTGCCAGTGCCGAGGAAAGAGCAGTAAATGTCAGTTCCAAATGCAAAAAACTCAGAGAAAAACTTGGAGACAGACTGGCTGCTTTAGAAGATGGGAGTAGAAGGTATAATGTCAGAATTGAAGGTCTGCCGGAGAATCGAGAAAGTTCAAACCCTGTGAAATTCGCAGCTGAACTTTTTTCTAAAATAATTGGGGGCCAACTTATTAAAGCAGAATCTGAGATAGCAGCGGCTTACCGCGTACGCGGATCAAACACCGCCAGACCCAGACCAACATCTTTTATAGTTTGTTTTGAACGATTATCATTTAAGCTGGAGGTGATGGCACTCCTCAGAAACAAGGAAGATATTATATATGAAAATAACCACATTCTTATCTTCCCTGACTTCTTTTCAGCAACAGCTACTAAACGCGCAGCCTTCTATAATATTAAACAGCGGCTACGGCAAGCCAGTGTCAAATACAGCCTCCTGTATCCGGCAAAACTGAAAGTGGAATGGCAGGGTCAATTCTATGTCTTCGCTAGCAAGGAAGCAGCAAAAGGAATTAAGAAAGCTGATCCCGGGACTATTCTGATACATAATAGTGAGTCATGGCGGTTAATGATAAAGCAAAGATTAATAATCTTTTGTCTGACCTACTCGTTTTAAAATACGGGTTTTTATCAGCATATATTCTAATATATTCTCATTATTACTTAGTATTACTAGGGCGCTATCTGTTTATGTTTTATTGTGCTTAATTATTCTTTTCTTTTTTTCTTTTTCTTTTCTAATTATTTCATCTCTACCCTAAACGAGACTGTTCAATATCATACCCTTGGTTTACTGTTATTGCTATTACTGCATTAAGACTTGTTATGCTTCTTCTGGACACATTTTAACACCATCCCCCGGGTTTATTATCTGGGTGTATCATCTTAATGCACTAAAATTGCTGAAGACTATATATACGTTTTTTTTTTTTTTTTTGAGATATCTCTATCTTTTAACCCTAAAGCGCTGCTGCATTGGACCTTGTTTTGCTTTGGACGTACTCTATCTCTGGGTATGTCAGAGGACTGGGACTGTGTGAAGTGGGTTTTAGCCTCACTTGGGAGGCAAAAGGGAGGGTGGGGGTTAAGGGGAGAGAAAGAGAGCAGGCCTGATCTATACCTAATCTATCCTCTCAGTCTTTATAATTATAATAAGACTATAAAATGACATCAAAAACTCAGAATCAATGTCTCCATGATGGGACAGTTAACTTCATGTTAAAGGCCTGAATCACGAATTAAAGAGAAAGAAAGTACTCTCTCACCTAACAGGTCTAAATGCTAAAATAGTATTTTTACAGGAAACCCACTTACTAAGCAAGGATCAGTTCCGCTGCAAAAGACTGGACTGGCCAAATGTTCCATTCTAGTTTTAAAGAAAACTAGAGGTGTGGGAATTCTCATACATAGAACAGTACCATTTGTAGCATCAGATGTAGTATTGGATCCTGAAGGGAGATATGTAATGGTCATGGGAGACTTATCTAACTGTAAAATGATCTTGATAAATGTTTATGCACCTAATGTTGATGATAAGGAATTTATACAAAATTTATTTGCATCCATTCCCAATCTGAACACTCATAAAGTTATAATGGCTGGGGACTTTAATTGTGTTCTAAATCCACTTTTAGATAGGACTTCCTCCACAGGGGAACGCATCTAACACTGCAAAGATAATTACAAAGTTTATAACTGATCACAACTTATCAGATCCCTGGAGGTTTTTAAACCCAAATTCAAGAACATATTCTTTCTACTCACCAGTACATCATTGCTACTCAAGGATTGATTACTTCTTTATAGACAATAACTTCTTGCCTAAGATTAAATCTTGCAAATACGATGCTATTGTTATTTCTGACCATGCACCTATGATCTTGGAGCTAAAATTACTAAGCCCCATACACTCACCCCAGATGGCCTCAACCGCTTCTATTAGCTGACGAGAATTGTACTGAATTTATATCCAAACAAATCAAATTCTTTCTAGAGACAAATACATCCCCTGAGATCTCTGCAGGAATACTCTGGGAAACTCTTAAGGCCTTCTTAAGAGGACAGATTATCTCATATCACAGAAATAAATCCGAGCCAAGAAAGTAGCAGAGATAAAAAGCAAATTACTAAAATAGATGAAGAACATGCCAGACTACCAAGCGAGACTCTACATAGGAGAGGCAGGCTCTACATTCAGAATTAAACCTCTTGACAACTAAAGAAACTGAACAACTAATTTACAAATCCAGACATCATTACTATGAACATGGGAGAAAGCTAATAAGCTTTTAGCTCAACAAATTCACAAGCAAGAAGTGCAACGCAATCTCGTAATCACTAACACTAACGGAGATAAAATCATCGAACACAAAAATATAATGCACACTTTCAGAGACTACTATAAATCCTTATATACCACTGAGTTTAAAAAAGACAATACACAATCTAATGCATTTCTCAATACATTACAGATACCACAAATAGACGCTTTAGTGTGGAGGAACTTGATAAACCTCTGGCATTATCAGAATTACTAGATGCTATAAAGTCACTCCAAGGGGAAAGCAGCAGGCCCTGATGGCTACCCTGCAGAATTTTACAAGAAATTCTCCGCTCAGCTAGCTACCCTCCTATAAGCAACATTTACAGAAGCCAGAGATAACCAATCTCTTCCACAAACCTTTCGCCAAGCACTAATCACTGTCTTTCCAAAACAAAATAAGGACTTATTACAATGTGCATCATACAGACCAATTTCACTTCTGAATAACGACGTTAAAATACTCTCTAAAATCATAGCTAGAAGGATGGAGAAAGTGCTCCCTCGTAATATCACAAGACCAAACTGGATTTATTAGGGGCGCACTTATCTTCAAATCTTCGACGCCTGTTTAATGTAATATACTCACCAACTAAATCAAACACCCCAGAAATATTATTATCATTGGATGCAGAAAAGCATTCGACATGATTGAATGGAAATACCTTTTACTACATTGGAGAAGTTTGGGTTTGGCCCAACATTTGTGCATGGATTAAATTACTGTATACTAACCCAGAAGCTTCAGTTTGCATCAACAACATTTGCTCAGACTACTTTAAACTAGAACGTGGCACTAGACAAGGATGCCCTTGTCACCGCTGTTGTTTGCATTGCCATTGAACCACTGGCAATACATTGTCGAAATACTGATCAGATAAAGGGGATTAGCAGAGAAGGACTGGAACAGAAAATCTCATTATATGCAGATGACATGGTACTGTATATATCAGACCCAGAAAATTCTGTGCCTGCAGTCTTAGAAGCACTCACAGAATTTCAAAAGATCTCTGGTCTCAGAATTAATCTGAATAAAAGTGTACTCTTTCCAGTGAATTCTCAAGCATATAATATTAGATTAGATACCCTACCTTTTATCATTGCAGAACAGTTTAAATACCTGGGGTAAACATCACAAGTAAACATAAAGCTCTATATCAACAAAATTTCGCCGTTTGCATGGAAAAAATTAAACAAGACTTGCATAGATGGTCAACCCTTCATCTCACACTAGCTGGAAGAATTAACACTGTTAAGATGAATATTCTTCCTAAGCTCCTTTTTATTTCAAAACATCCCAATATACATTAATAAATCATTTTTAAGCAATTAGATTCAACAATAACCTCATTTATTTGGAATTCAAAACATCCACGCATCAAAAGAGCGACCCTACAAAGACAAAAGGCAGAAGGCGGCATGGCTCTACCTAACTTCCAGTTTTATTACTGGGCAGCAAATATACAGGCGATAAGAACCTGGACACAAATAGAAGAACATACACAGGCTTGGACCACAATAGAAGTAAAATCCTGCAGTACTTCTTTGTATTCCTTGCTCTGTGCTCCAGTAAATACACGTTAATAATAACCCAATTGTGCTCCACTCACTTAGAATCTGGAACCAATGTAGAAAGCATTTTAAGACGGAGAAGCTTCTATCTGTGGCACCCCTGCAAGAGAACCACCTCTTTCAACCTTCACAAACATATGCAGTTTTAATATCTGGAAAAAATTTGGAATTAACTTGCTTAGAGATCTTTATATAGACAACGTCTTTGCATCCTATGAACAATTACATTCCAAATTTAACATTCCAGCTACACATTTCTTTCACTATCTTCAAATCAGGAACTTTGTTAAACAGAACCTTCCAGATTTTCCTCATCTTGCACCCTCATCCATGCTGGAAAAAATATTGCTCAATCTCAAAGACTTAGACTCCATCTCTACAATATATAAAATCATTTTACAATCCCTCCCTTTCAAAGATCCAAGAGGACACTGGGAAAAGATCTCTCAATTAATATATCAGAAAAGGAGTGGAAAGTAGCAATGCAGAGAATTCACTTGAGCTCCATATGCGCAAAGCATACAATTATACAACTCAAAATTATATATCGAGCACATCTGTCTCGACTAAAACTCTCCAAAATGTTTCCAGGGCATGATCCAACCTGCGAACGTTGCAACCAAGTCCCAGCCTCACTAGGTCACATGTTCTGGGCCTGCACCAAATTAACATTATTCTGGACAAAATTTTAATTACCTTCAGACAGCCTTGGACTCACAATCCCTCCTAACCCATTAACAGCTGTGTTTGGGGTTCTTCCAGAGGGCTTAAAGTGGAGAAAGACAAACAAATTGTGATTGCATTCACTACACTTTGGCACGCAGACTTATTCTGATAAACTGGAAGAACCCAAACTCTCCTCTTTAAGTCAGTGGGAAACTGATGTGTTATATTATTTGAAATTGGAAAAATCAAATACTCAGTTAGAGGATCCGTACAGACTTTTTTCAAAACATGGCAGGATCTAATCAGTAATATTTTAAAATAAGTTCATAAAGCACAGAGAATTTATTAATTTAGGTATGTTTACAAGCCTTAAATTTTACACGCTTTGGCTTGCTCTCTCTCTCAGGGTGGGGATCGATCTGTTCTTAACTAATTTTTTTTTGTAAAAACTTGATTACTTTGTATGGATTGTAATAAAATTAATAAAAAATAAATAAAAAAAGATTAAATTTCCATTATAATAAAATATTTTTATGGGCCCATGAATTTTGTTACAACAGGATTTCACACATACACCTTTTCTTGATGTCAGATGGTTAGTCTTTTCCTTAAAAAACTGCATCCATAAATTTAACCTATTTTAAGCTAGCTTGCTTGCCTATAATTACTTGGATCAGCCCAATCAACCTTTTTATATAATAATAATAATTCTTTGCATTTATATAATGGGTGAATATCTGGTAGTTTATAGTCCTTCAGAATTTCACCATTTGCAGAGATTTAGAAAAATAAGCATAAATGTATACAAGTACTTACTAACCTCCTTAAGCACGCTAGAATAAATGTTATCTGGTACTGGTGATTTATTAGTTTGCAAACTATTTAATCTAAGCAGCACTTTTCCCTCTTGAATTGCCAAATTGTGCACTAACTACCAGCTTGGAAGTCCAGGTTACCCGTCGGAAGTTACTGACTTCTTTACAAATGAAACTTTCAGATAAATTCTTATTCCTAACATTTGCTATTTCACTCTCTTTATATTTTAGTTTGCCCCTTACTGTTCCTAATACACTTGACCTCCCTCATTGACTTTTTATTACTAATGAAAATGGTTATCTTTCACTTTTCTGCAATACTGAATTTTAGCTTTCATAATATCCTTTTTAATTGTTTCTTGTATAAACCCTGCACACTATATACTTAAGGGAAACTTGAGCAATGTGTCCCAGTTCCTTAGTACAACAAAGGCTTACCATCTCCTCTTTTAGTTCTGTGACCCTGACCACATGGCACTGGATCAAAATTTGCTGGGAGGGTGCTATGTTCCTGACTTAACTAATTTTTCTTTACTTTCTTCCTTACTAAAAAATTCACTCACTTACTTACTATTAAAATATACAAAGCCAGTTAATAATTTACTTCTTTCCCTAACGGTGAACTGAACTACAGCCTAGTTGTACGACGCCTGCAGATGCCACTGCTGTTAAGCTTGCATGCAATGCTGAAATGCACACAAACTCGTCACGCACAACATATACTTGCTTATGTGCAGCAGAAAGAAAGCATAAGGAAACAAAGAAACAAGTAGCATGAAACTATTAGTACAAGCCAAAAACAAAGTCAGCTATAGATGTCTTTTATATACACATATAAAAGAAAATAAATTTTAACATTTTAAATATTACTTGACTTTCACTCCATTTATTGAGAGGTGACATTCAAGTAGGAAGACAAAGATTATCCTATCTACATTAACTTCTTACAGCTCTCCTTCAGAGGAATTCCTTGGCACTCCTAGGCAGTTTACTAAATATACTTTTTCCAGCATGTCCATGGTATCACTCCGGATCGTTTCTTAGTGGACCATTTCAAAAGGCATCCAAACTATATGATCAAACTGTTAAACTAATTGCTCTCAACACAGAGCAGCAACAGATCCACTCTGAAGAGATCTTGTATAGCGGAGCTCCTTATCCTAGAAAGTGAGCCCAACAATTCTCTAGTGGTGCTTTTCCACTGCATAGTACGGCACGACACGGTTCAGTTCAGCTCACTTTTGGGGGGTTTTCCACTGGGAACAGTACCTGGTACCTGGTCCTTTTTTTAGTACCACCTCAGCCGAGGTTCCAAGCGCCGAACCGTTACCAAAACGTGACGTGTAAACTCTGCTGGTCACTGTTTGGCCGGAGAAAATCGTCATTACTGCGTCACTGAACTTGCGACACGAGACACAACAGACCCGCTAGATTTTTAGCACAGCCAGCGAAGGTTTGGACGCACCATTTTGTTTTAATCAAAAATGGCTGTTTCGTGGTCTATTGAGGAAGTACAGACGTTCCTCTCGTTGGTAGCCAAGGAGCGGATCCAGCGAGAGCTGGATGGGGCGACGCGGAATGAAAAAGTTTTTCAGGAGGTCGCTTGTGGCGCGTTTACGATGATGTCACGGCAGTAGAGGCGGCGCAACTATAACGACACGTGAATAATCCCGCCCACTCTAAAGCGGTACTAAACTGCAGTCGAAACGCAAACCGAGCCGAACTGAGCCGAACCAAGGTGAGCTGTACTGAACCGTGCTGTGCCGTACTATGCAGTGGAAAAGCGCCATAGCAGAACCCTTGCAATCTCAGTATTCAGTCTATCCCAGAGCTGGTGATTATAGCTTGTTTTGAGGGAAAAGGCCTGAACTCTTTGTCTGAGGACTTGGCTCTCATGTGACGACCAAAGTTCACTAAAACATTCAGAAAACTGAAATGACTGGTTGGTCAATCTCATTGTCACCTCTACCCCCACCCATAAACAAGATTCTGAGGATACTGAATCCAAAGACATAAGGCAGCTGTTGCACACAAAGCATATGCCACTTCTTTCTTGAGAAGGACCACAATTTCATGTTTTGAGCAGCCTCTAAATACAGCAAACTCAGCTGCCAAACATTGCAGCACAAGCCAGCTACTACAGGCCAGTGAAGCCAAGATAATATCATCATCATCATTCTCTTAATATCTCAAATACATCTCCATTATCTGTCTATAAAATCATGAACATGGGAGGAGACATGCACACAAAGCCCATACTGTACGCACCTTACATTATGATAAGAATGTCAAATCAACATGGTCACAGTAAAAAGTTATAAAAGGAATGCATCAGGGACCCAGAAATCCATGCTTTATAAGCTCATTCCATAAAATACATGGACCTAAGCTTATTCCACAATAACAAGGCACACAGGAAGTTGCCAATATTATCCACATGACAATGTTGTCTTCATCCAGGGTGGAATCTGGATAAGCTTTCCTAAAGAATCTAAGGAATATTATAAACTTAACATACTGTAATACAATTCTTACTTTAAATAATTGCCAGCATAAAAGTATTGCCAGTATTTCTGTTAGCCTTAAAAGATAATATTTATTCAAAATGACTCTCAAATTATACAGTACATTGAGGCAGCTTTAGAGAACTAAAGACGATATTATATAAGTAGCAAACAGACAAGTTAAATGAAGAATGCAAAGATTCTATGCTCATTTGCAGTTTTCATTATAGTGGATTTGAAAGCCTGGACAACTTTCAATGTAAAATAGTTTCTTAAAATTTAAAATCAATTTTATTTATTTATTTTTTTTAAATGAATAAAAGATGAACATGAACACAAAACCTGATTTTCAGGTTTTGCTAAGCATTTTTACTATCACATAACATTAATTAATCAAAATTTTTTCTGTATAATGTAGTTTTAATTCAAATCCTTGCCATCTCTTAAAAAAAAATTTTCAAAAATATTTTCAAACATCTCTGCTGCCCTCTTTTGGAAATACACTATTATTCATTGTATGAAGTGAAGGAGTGTCCGCCTCTCAGAGGAAGAGCTACTTAATCACATTTTAGTGATGTACTGCAAGCTTAGGAGAGGAAAAAAAAATAAAAATAAAATTATATATTATATATTATATATATATATATATATATATATATAATATAATATAATATAATATATATTATATATATATAATATATATATATATAATATAATATATATATACACACACACACACATACATATACGTTGAATTTTATCTTGCACAGAATAAAAATATATACACATATATATATATACAAATCAGATTCCGAAAAAGTTGGGACACTATACAAATCGTGAATAAAAACTGAATGCAATGATGTGGAGGTGCGAACATCTAATGTTTTATTCAGAATAGAACATAAATCACGGAACAAAAGATTAAACTGAGAAAATGTATCATTTTAAGGGAAAAATATGTTGATTCAGAATTTCATGGTGTCAACAAATCCCAAAAAGTTGGGACAAGGCCATTTTCACCACTGTGTGGCATCTCCCTTCTTCTTACAACACTCAACAGATGTCTGGGGACCAAGGAGACCAGTTTCTCAAGTTTAGAAATAGGAATGCTCTCCCATTCTTGTCTAATACAGGCCTCTAACTGTTCAATCGTCTTGGGCCTTCTTTGTCACACCTTCCTCTTTATGATGCGCCAAATGTTCTCTATAAGTGAAAGATCTGGACTGCAGACTGGCCATTTCAGTACCCGGATCCTTCTCCTACGCAGCCATGATGTTGTGATTGATGCAGAATGTGGTCTGGCATTATCTTGTTGAAAAATGCAGGGTCTTCCCTGAAAGAGATGACGTCTGGATGGGAGCATATGTTGTTCTAGAACCTGAATATATTTTTCTGCATTGATGGTGCCTTTCCAGACATGCAAGCTGCCCATGCCACACGCACTCATGCAACCCCATACCATCAGAGATGCAGGCTTCTGAACTGAGCGTTGATAACAACTTGGGTTGTCCTTGTCCTCTTTGGTCCGGATGACATGGCGTCCCAGATTTCCAAAAGAACTTCAATCGTGACTCGCCTGACCACAGAACTGTCTTCCATTTTGCCACACTCCGTTTTAAATGATCCCTGGCCCAGTGACAATGCCTGAGCTTGTGGATCTTGCTTAGAAATGGCTTCTTCTTTGCACTGTAGAGTTTCAGCTGGCAACGGCGGATGGCACGGGGGATTGTGTTCACTGACAATGGTTTCTGGAAGTATTCCTGAACCCATTCTGTGATTTCCTTTACAGTAGCATTCCTGGTTGTGGTGCAGTGTCGTTTAAGGGCCCGGAGATCACGGGCATCCAGTATGGTTTTATGGCCTTGACCCTTACGCACAGAGATTGTTCCAGATTCTCTGAATCTTCAGATGATGTTATGCACAGTTGATGATGATAGATGCAAAGTCTTTGCAATTTTTCGCTGGGTAACACCTTTCTGATATTGCTCCACTATCTTTCTGCGCAACATTGTGGGAATTGGTGATCCTCTACCCATCTTGGCTTCTGAGAGACACTGCCACTCTGAGAAGCTCTTTTATACCCAATCATGTTGCCAATTGACCTAATTAGTGTTTATTGGTCTTCCAGCTCTTCGTTATGCTCAAATTTTCTTTTTCCAGCCTCTTATTGCTACTTGTCCCAACTTTTTTGGGATTTGTTGACACCGTGAAATTTTGAATCAACATATTTTTCCTTTAAAATGATACATTTACTCGGATTAAACGTTTGATCTGTCATCTACGTTCTATTACTAATAAAATATTGACATTTGCCATCTCCACATCATTGCATTCAGTTTTTATTCACAATTTGTTTAGTGTCCCAACTTTTTTGGAATCCGGTTTGTAATATATATACACACACACACACATACATACATACATATACGCTGAATTTTATCTAACACAGAATTAAAAAAAGCACAATTTTGAGCTTTGTTTTGTGTTCTCATTGAAATATTAGGAATAATAATAACAGTTAAGCATAATATTCATTCTTTTTTTTGACAGTAAAACAATCTAACATAAATAAAAAAATATATGTAAATAGCATGGATTCTCTGTTTTAAATAATCATCAAGCAGTAAGAAATATTTGTGGAACAGAGTTTTATCTTTGTACTATTCGGCTGCTGCAATATTTCCTTCTGCAATAAAAGAAAAAAAGCATACCTAACCTAGCCTTGCTACACAATATTAATCATTATCCTCTGTGAGATGTGGCCGGCTTGTTATCCCAGCCAATACCCCCAGGCCGCCAGATGGAGCCCTCCCTGCAGTATGGAGATGCCCCGAAGACCAGCTGGGAGTCATGGGACATGTAGTTGTTATACAAGACCCTGCTGGATACCACAGGGGCCGCAAGAGGGAGCTGCAGGGAGGATCGAAGACTTCTTCGTGCCCTATAACCCGGAAGTGAGTCAGAGGAAGAGCGATGTGCTTCCGGGGTGAGAAGAAAGGACTTGTACCTGACCCGGAAGGGATTGAGAGTCACATGGACTGGGGATTGGAACGCTTCCGGGTCAGGGTATTTAAAAGGACTGTGGGAGCTCCCAGACGGGGAGCTGAGCTGGGTGGAAGGGTGGCAACGCGTCTGCAAGTCGGAGGATTGTATTATTGTAGTATTTGTGATTTGTATGAGTATAGTGGAGGAGAGGGTGCTTTGTGCACTGTGGCATTTAAATAAAGTCAACGTTTGGACTTTTACCAGTTGTTTGGAGTCATGGACAAGGGTTCAAGGGAGCGATAGCACCCCCTATCTGTCACACCTCACATGGTTCCACAGCCATATTCTGAGTTTAAACAGATTAGCTGGCTGCCCCCTGAAATCTTTTGCCTCTAATTTTCAATACTCCTGGACATCGTTTAGAGAGAAACCTATTTCTTTCAATTCATTTGACACCACCTACAACTACACTATCTTTGGCCTAATCCCTTTCACCTCTATCTTGGTGCAGCTCTTCACCCAATCATCCTCAGTTTTTTCAATCCACATGACAGAATAAGATATTGGATACAAATCATCATAGTCTATTACTCCCCAGCATAACACCAACCGCTTCTACCAAGCCTTTCTCCTAACTGAGCATTCACTTTATTCTCACTCATTAACATTCCAAAATCCACACACTCATGGTTGCCTAAAGAAAATGTCACAATGCATGATTTCAAGTCACGGGAAATGCCAGATATGCTGACCACAGTTGTTGATCGTGTCTCCAGATCATATAAAATGTCTACTTAATCAACAGAGTGCTGATCTTCCCGCACAGTTGTGCTTGACCCTTTATGTGACAGGCAATAGCATGATGCCTGATGAAGCTGGCACTGTACAAATGATAACAGCTACAGTAAATAAGTTCAGCCAAAATTTTTTACCCCACCGATTCTGTTGTGGCATGTAAAACACAAGACATAACTCAGACAAGCATCTCTTCTGTTTCTGAGGTCCAAATCCCGTGTTCCTTATTCCACATTGCAACATTTTAAGCACTGCACCACCACATGGAAGTTTATTGGTGGTAAGCTCTCATGCATACCAGCCCACCCCTATGACTAAAGACAAAACCAAACAGGTTTGATTTTATTAGAGGGAGTCACTGGGTATGTCACATTGCATAACTAGCTTCATGGAAGTGCACCACAGGCTGCCACCAACTCATTAAGATTATATAAATGAAGACTATAACTGAAAACTGCTGGAAAATTCACTTAATGTGACATAACCTTAAGAATAACAAGAAGCAAGCCTCAAATTAGGAATTATAAAATGAATGCTGAATTAGTCACTGGTTAGTATAAGAAAGACTACAGAGATCGTAATTTATCTTAAGTAACACTGTTGTTACAAGATTAAATAATGAAAGCTAGATCAGCACTGGCTTACAGATTTTCCTTTAACAACATGGGCTACAGAAGAGCCTTAATTCTGTGCAGCAACATAGCTACTATACAATGTCATTTTCAACCCCACTTAATATAATTATAATTCATGCATGCATAGGACCAGAACCCATCCTAAGGGCAGTGTGTGGAAGGCAGGATTTGTCCGAAATGTCAACAGTATATACAAATATAAGATATAATCTCGATTATGTTTAAGTACATTTCAATACTGTTCTCACTGGGTATGTCAAGGCTTATCCTCTCTTGGACAAAGCTGGCAGTACTAGGACGATCATGTTGTTTTAATTTCTCCAGTGCTTTCCATTATATCCATCCATCTCTGTTAAGTGGTAAACTCAGAAATATGTAGGTGGATGAGCCGAGACTGTGGTGTTCTGAATAATGGACAGTCTGGCAGAGCACAGTTTGAGCCCTGAGAACTCTGTCTCTGATAAGAATGTGAGCAACAGTGGAGCACCACAAGAAACAGTCTTGTATCCCTTTTGCTTCCTCTGTACACATATACAGTAAATATAACACCAGATAATGTCACTTGCAGAATATTTCTGATGATTCAACACTTGTGGGGTGTATTAAAAGGAAAATGAGAAAAATTATTGGAGTCAGGTGGATAACTTTGTTTCTTGGTACGAAAAGAATTGTCTGAAACTTAACAGCAGGAAAAATAAGGAACTGGCTATTGACTTTAGCAGTAACAAAGAGACTCTACTCCCAGTCTCTATTCAGGGAGTTACTGTAGAGGTAATGTAGAGGTGGTTGCATTGCTATAAGTACACATCAATGACAGGCTGGACTGGTCTCAATACACAAAAGGGCAGGGCAGGCTCTTTTCCCTTAGGACACTATGTTCCTTGAATGTGGGTAGTAACCTCCTTCACATATTCTATATGTGAATGGCCACTGCAATTTTCTATGCTATAGTGTGCTGGGCTGGTAACATTACTTTAAAAGAGGCCCACCGAATGGGGCACACTTTCAACTCCCTGGAGGTATTAATGAAGGATAAAATGAAAACAAAACTGAGTGCCACTATGAACAATGCAGCATATCCCCTGTCTGACACAATAACTGCAAGTATTTTCAGCCAACAAATTATTCTGCAGACGTGTGTCAACTCTACTAGGGCTACTTTATACCAAGGGCAATATGCCTAAACAATGCATGACTGGAACTGTAACTGCCACATCATAAGACTTTCTTTTAAGTTTTCTTTCTGTTTAGTCATTCTGGTGTAAACAGTTATTTAATTAGCTTCTACATAAAGCCAAATTTACCACTTGGAACAAACAAATGTATATTTATCTATCTACCTCAACTATCCCAATTTCAATACTTCAGTATTGCCTTTCATTGCTTAATTTATTTTGTTCATGTGGGAAGTTTGGGGGAAAAGAGAGTGTATAACCACATTGGAAAATGCCCAACCCCAAAGGACAAACAGTGACTCATCCTACTACAAAGGATAGTTACTCTGGCAGTCCTGCAACAGCTGTGTCAGCACTGAAGAGTATACCTCCTTCAAAGAGTAATCACATTATAGCCTGTAACAAAGACAGCCC
Organism: Polypterus senegalus; assembly: GCF_016835505.1. Classification (NCBI taxonomy): domain Eukaryota; kingdom Metazoa; phylum Chordata; class Cladistia; order Polypteriformes; family Polypteridae; genus Polypterus; species Polypterus senegalus. The sequence continues at coordinate 114,223,457 of NC_053161.1, forward strand.
TGTGTTCTGTGTTTGTCTGTCTACTAACTGCTTCTCAGCTGTGGAAAACGCCTTCCTCAGCCATCCAATCTGTTTTCAGCATATTGATAATAAGGCACTTCTTGAAGGCAACCCCTTCTCACAAAGTACTTCAGAGCTGCTTCCCTGTCTCATATCCAGGATTGTAGAGAGTAAGGATACCATTAACTGTTAACCAAATATGATTTTTCTAAATTGCTAATTTTTCTGTGTGGCCTTGGACTAATCCAAGTGTTAAATTTCATGTGTTCTACCTTAACATTTTGTTTTACATCACCTGCTCAATAAACAATGACAAGTACAGTACATATACTGATGTGCCTTGGATAAAAACCATCTGCTAACTAATAGTAACTACCCATAAACTAGTATTAATTAGAATTAACCAATAATTGTTGCACAGATAAATGTAATTTAATGTTATTCTTGGCCAAAACTACCATTTTAACTGCAGTCAGCGACTTACTAGACACATGCAAATATATTTCTCTTCCTTATATCCTATGTATCCTATGTAAATGTCAGGATGGCAGTGTTTAAAGGAATATTCCACCCAAATAGGATATTTTTTAAATGTTACGTTTATAGCGGTATCCGAGAAAAAATTTTAATCCCATGTTTTTGAGGAGAATTCGCATATTGAATATTCACACTCAGCAGGCCCTTTTCACCCAAAGTGAAAAACGTCCGTGGAAAAGTGAAAAGAAATAGTCACGTAACTTGTGCTGCATAATCCACATATCCAACATCCATTTGTATAATCAAAATTTGCAAAATGTATGCATTTTAGTTAAAATATTAACAACAAATAATAACCATTACATTTAAACAAAAAATGGCTCCTGATGTAAAGCTTACATCAGGAGGAAACCTCAGCACCCCTGGAAATTTTAAAGCAATACTTTGATAATTATGCAATGAAACTTTTACGTGGAAACACTAATACAAATGCAGCACACAATCTAATTGAATCTTGCAATCTGCATTAGCATGATAAACCTGGACAAGACACCATTTTGAATGTGTTATTCACAAGCTCTGTCATATTATGGGATTAATTCCTTTCAACCTCTTGGAACCTGTGCATGCAGGACACTGGTGTGGATGCTGAAGGCAACAGTAGTAATGGGACAGAGTTATACAACAGTCAAGAAAGAGTGTGATGATTTGTATAGCAAAATATCATCCACAGCAATGTCTGTCAGTGGATGAGATAATGGCTAACACAAAAGCTAAAGTCACACTAAAACAATATACTGTATAAAGACCAAACCAACAAAGAAGGGTATCAGACTTGATGCAGACATCTATTGGTATACATTTAACTTCAAATTATATACTAAAAAGTAAGGCTAGGTGATTTTTTTCAATTAAAGTGTTTAATTCAAAATAACATTTTAAAACGATATTCAAACATGAAAATCTACTTTTTCTATTTTGTTTTTTTTACCAAATTGTACAGTAAAGAGTTGAGCAAACATCTTAGTTTAATTATCATCATGTGTGAACAGTCAAAACATTTTGTAATGATCTGGCCAAGCATCTTCATAAAGCATGACACCTCAACAGTCATGCAAATAGGACTGCTCAGAACACCGCCTGGGTTGGTGTGGATTTAGAGGAACTGCATTAGCCTGCTCTTGATGCAAGTAGCAACCAAGATGTAAAAGGATAGGGATTTGGAATGAAAACAGGCCACCAAGGGGAACTGCTGCACTTTTCAGTTTGAATGGTGATAGTGCCACAAGCTAGACTGTGTACAGAACGGTGAATCTCCCTGCCATGCCAGATCTGAATATAACCTGTATGATAAAGACAAGTAAAACTTCGGCAGACCACAATTTCTATGAAACGGTTGACTGACAGTGCAAGTTGCTTATATAAAAAACATGAAAGAATAGAGACCTAAGTGACTGTATATCCCACAGTTATACCAATGGAAGGATTATAAATAGTTATTAATTGCATTATTGTTTCTTTGACTCTTTTTTTTTTTTTAGGTAGAAATAAACCTGTTTGATTTGTGCACAGTGAACTGTGAGTGCGATTTTGTTCCTCACATCAGGGAGGCAGCAGAATGGAACCGGTAGGAGAAAGCACAGGACGAAGTTGAAGTCTATCCCCAACCAACAGCTCCTGAGTATTCTCTGCCCTGCTTCAGGTTGGACCACACAAGGCGCGTACCTTGTTATATATCCGGTTACACAGTTTGATTACATTAGGAGCAGAGTGTGCCTCATTTAGGACCGGATGGCAAAAACTGCTGGAGCGGTCTGTACACTCCTTCTTATCCTGGATGAGGACTAAAATAGGATGGAGAGAAGAAAAAGCAGGGTAACTGTATCAGATGGTCAAAGGGCTATAAGAGGACACTAGACCAATAGATAAGCCTTTTTTTTTTAAATTGGAAAAAAAAGAGAAGTCACTTGTGGTAAAGGTGTGTCTTAGGTACAGGGAAGAGCAGTGAGGGCTGCAAAAAAAGAAAAAGTTTTAAGGAAAACTGCAGAAAATTTAAGGAAAGGCCCCTGTAATTTATGTGAAGGGAATGTTGAGGCCATGAGAAAAAAGAACAAGGGGTGTAATTGTAAAAACAAAATTACAAATCATGAGCGGTCTTCCCCTAGACTTTTCCGTATACTCAGATATGGAAATGGATATTTGAGGAGTAAACCGCAAGACAATGATAATATTTTTAAATTACGTACATTAAAGATCCATCGGCAACAAATCAAATAAACTAATAATATATTAAACAATTATTGAACAATTACAAGTTGAATAAATCAGACTATGCAGCTGTATGTATAAAAGGTTAGTAGATATACCCCAAAAGTTAATAGAAATCTATGTTCTATGCACCTTATACTTGTATTCAAAATTTGGTTGACCTAAGTGAAAGCATACTCAAGTTATCGTGTTTACATACACACACACACACACAGATAAACTCCAAAAATTTTATTTTTGGACTCAGGGAGGTCTAAAACATCGAGATTCATCAAAATCTTGAAATTGAATTTTTGAAGGATTCCAAAACTTTCCCTATACTTTGTATACGACAAAATAAAAAAAGTACAGAAAAATCTGCACAGAATGACATTTTCTTATGGTGCACCTTTTCACACAGACAACAAAAAGTAATATTTCTAGGAAGTATGCAGATATATTTTTAGTTTGCAGAAGGAGTACGACCTTTTTATTTTGTGTTTTTTTGTTTATAGTGATTTTAGTTTTAAAAATGTTTAAATCAATTACAAAATTATCCAAATATTAAAAAAAAAAATCAAGGTTTTATTTTTTTTTGATCTAATGAAAAGTTGACATATGTGTTCCTTGAAAGATTTTCCTTTCTTGTGGGACTTCCCCCTCCCTTGAATTACTTAGGATATCAACTTTTTTGGGATAACTTCTACACTAGACCATTCCAATTCAGACACTTGAGTGACCTGTTTTTTTGATTATGTAGCAATAAGTACAGCAGAAGATGAGCAAGGTTCCTTTCTATAAATGTCAATGACAAAGGATTCTTAAGAAATAATCCTGTTGCTCAGTCAGATTAAATTTGTGACAGCAAGTTGGTATTTGTAAAACAGATGGACACCAGAGAGGTTACTGTCTGTTTCATTTTACATAATGCCAAGACAGGGAAGATGATCATGAAAGGCTAGAAGATAGAAAATAAGACAATATGAAAAAAATCCAAAGCCCGACAACTGTGTAGACACTTCATACCAGCTTCTAGGGTGGTACTCTCTCAACAGAAAATCCATGAGGAGGACATTGACCTCACAATCACTTATGTTTTACACAAAGGAGTTTATACCATGGGACAGGAGAAGGCCATGAAACATTTCAAGAGAGTCTTGCTGTTAAACTAATACGAGGTGAGACACAAAAATAAACAGACTGGTTAAAAATATATATATATTTATTGATGAATTACGGCATTCTAAACATTGTCACCTCCTATATACTCCTCCTACATTTATTGAAACAGTGCTGGAAGTCGTTTGCTTGAGATTCTGCAAGAGGCTTGCCATTTCTGCCTTCACTTCATCCACTGAAGAAAATTGTGGTCCCTTCAGGTCACTTTTGATTTTCGGGAACAAGAAAAAATCACAAGGAGCTAAATGGGGCGAATAGGGAGGATGACTGAGGACAGGAATGTTTTTGTCAGTAAAAAACTGCTTTACGGAATAAGCATTGTGCGCGAGAGCGTTGTCTTTTCTTGTCTCACTGTTCCATTTTTTCACCAGACATTGTTGAGGCAATTCGTGTAGCAATTGTTGTGCAAATACTGACTGGGCTATTCACAGGATATACCTAGCCAGTCAGCGGTTTGAGAGGGTGTGTAGGAGGGGATATAATTCTATGATTCACGTCCGGCCGACCTCCAGATGGTTTTCCAGGAAACCCCAAGCCCAGTCTGGTTATTTTTGTGTCTCACCTCGTAGATGTTGCACTGGCAGTGGTGTTTCTGCATATTAAGGGCCAATAAGACATGGCCTTTAAAGGCTAGTACTGTTTATTCATGGCATTAAAATGCTTTAGGAAAAAAGACAAGTTAGCACTTTTGGTGAAATGAAAAATCCATTACCATTTAAAAGAAGCCACAGTAATTAAAAAAAAAAGCATCAGATGTGTATCAAGCATAAGACATTGAACTTATTAGAATGGAGTGGTATTTTTGATCTAATGGCACTAAATTTCAAAAACCTACTAAGAAAGCATTGCCTAGGCTTCTTTCCATAAAGTTATAGGAGCACAACAGCATAATGCCTCTCTTTCATGAAAGCATAGAGTTCTGATGCACACAATAATTATTTCCACTTATTGGCCATTTTCATCCTGCCTAGCAAACATACTATTACTATATTATGGCAAAGGCTGTAACTGGACAGCTGTAGAGTTTTGTGTTCAAGTTGAGCAGTGTGTGTAGTCAGTGTGTTTTGTTGTGTTATTGTGGCTTCTCCCCATTCCACCTAAAGGCCATTTGATTCTAAACTTGAGCAGTTGCCTTTTCACTTTAGAAGGTTTGCAGTTATAATTTCTGGAATAGCAATTGTTTGTGGGGCTCCCAGTTTACTTTTAAGTCTATATAACATTTAAGTCTACAGATACATGGTTTTTTAGGGATTGATGCTCTGTTGACTGAATTGTCTGCTTTTGTCATAAATATTCTAGTGCTTTAATTAAACAAAATTTGAATTTTAACTTTTTAGAACACAGATCATTATAAAAAGTTATCAGAAAAGATTTATGAGAAAAACTCTACCTTAAAGATGATCGCAATAGGTGTGTCTTCAGACAAAGTGTTGTGCTTTAAGTAAAACCTCCCCTGTTTCACAACAATATTGGTTCTGCTTTTCTTCTCATGAGTTGAACTGAAAAAAAGTGGTAAATAACAATAAAAATGTTTTTGTTTTATAAATACAGAAAGTGTGTGGAATATGAATAGACATTATATATTGTTTCTGAACTATTTATTCTGGGGGGAAAAAAGATCAGATTGTAATTGAAAGATTATAACATGTTATACAAAATGAAACTTATTGCTGGCATTGTTTTGATTTTTAGAGGAGATCATTTTTGTCATAATAAACTAGGAGATAATAAATTACAGCAATTGCCCCAGCTTTTTTTTTCTTGGGAGTGGCACAGAGTAGATTAATTACAAATACACAAGGCCCAAAAAATTGCTGCACTCATGTCCTGATGGACCAGTCAGAGATCATTGCTGATAATTTTCTCACCCCATCCAAGGGACTAGTGGTTAACCAGAAGGAAGAAATAGTTTGACTTGGTAGAGATAAATGCAAATAGAGAAGACTTACTATGCCTGTAAAATACAATACAATTTATTTTTGTATAGCCCAAAAATCACATAAGAAGTGCCGCAATGGGCTTTAACAGGCCCTGCCTCTCTACCACCCCCAGCTTTGACTCTCTAAGAAGACAAGGAACCCCCAAAAAAAAACACCCCTGTAGGAAAAAAAATGAAAGAAACCTTGGGAAAAGCAGTTCAAAAAGAGACCCCTTTCCAGGTAGGTTGGATGTGCAGTGGATGTCAAAAAGAAGGGGGTCAATACAATACACAAAACAGAACAAATCCTCAATACAGTATAAAAATAGATATTTTACAAGTACGGAGCAGAATTTAAAAGTAGATGATATCACATAATATGATCTTAAATGTTCTTTTAAAGAAATCTTTTGATTTTTACTTGTAGATTTAGCACCATTACTTATTAATTTTCTTTTTATCTACAACTTCAGAACTGGGAAGAGAAGCCAGACTCAAAATATCATTGCTGGAGTATCATTAAATTTGCAGCTTAACCTTTTTACTTTTATCTTTTTTTCTAGTGTTGTCATCACTCATTGTGCTTGCATGTCTCAATTGTTCTGATTACTAAAAAGTGGCTTTCAGATGATTTGTGACAGGAACTGGTAATGTAATACATTTTACTTATAGAAATAAGATTCAGCATGCACGTAGATACAACTAGGGATGTCACAAGAACCGATACTTTAGTGCCATGTCTAGCTTTTTTACAGTATCGGTAAAAAGTCGGTACTGTACAGATGTGTGACTACAAGTAGATGTATTATTTTGGAAGGGATAATAATGCATGAAAAAAGCGTGAGTAAAAACAACACATGAAAATGGTTCACAGTGCAGCAGCTCCACATTTACACATCTGGAAAAGAAAAGCAGCAGAAGATATTTCTGGAAATGCCTTGTTATAGGGGCAAGAGAATTTTACCACGTGACTGGCACAGACCTGCTGGATTCCATGGGTGCTGCCAGGGGGTGCTGCAGGGACTGTGGAGCCCTATTTCATCAGCTTCCACCTAATCCAGAAGTGCTTCCAGGCCACTGGAAGTAGTCCCAGGTGCAGGATAAAAGAAGCCCACTGCCACTGCTCTAGGAGCCAGAGTCAGGAGGGAGAGAGACAAAGTTTGCTGGATGAGGTGTAGAGGTGGAAGAACAGAGACAGAGAGAAGAAGAGAGAAAGACGAAGAAAATACAAACTGCTTGGGGTTTTTAATACTGTGCTTTGTAACTGTGGTTGAAGTCTGGTGGGTAACATATTTAAGAATTTCCCACAGCTGAATAAAAAAACCTGTGCTTTTGCTGAACTTGTGTCTGTTCTGCTTGTTCTGAGTAATGGGTGGCTGGAGTGTCCCTTGCAGGCCACAAAGAAGAAACAATGACACCATATGACCAAGCTGACATAAGGCAGCATAACAGTTAACAAGTAGCAGTTTAAACATGTGCATTTACTCAGTAGATAGATGAGATAGGCAAGTATACTGTAATCCTAATATCACCCCACTTTTGGGAAAACAAAGCTTTAGGATGCCAGTCACTTGTCCATTTCCTCACTGGCTGTTACTGCACTCTCCTACTCCTCATCTTCTTGTCAATTTATCACATTCACTATCACTGTTCAACTACAGGTCTGTCAGAATTTCTCTCAGAACTTCTAATCAAGAGCACCCACTGCACCCAGTAGTTTCAATTAATTCAATCAATGACATTGATTGTGGGTACTAAGTTCATCTTCTGCACTGTGGTGCAGCTCATTTGCTCAAGCTAAATAAGCTGCAACAGAAATATGCAATATATATTCACTAATTATTCTGATATTTAAGCATCTTTAACTTTAAATTGAGAAGTGATGTATACACCAAACACATTGTTGTTTAAATGGCTATTATAACTGCTTTGTTTTAGGAAAGCTATTGTGTGAACTGGAATGCACCTGACAAATGTTGGTTTTTTATTTATTTTTTTACACTTTACAATTTACCTTTTATTTTACTTTTCTTTCATTTTAGGGAGGGGGAATTTAAATGTGATTCTTAGATATCACAGTTATATACTGAACATACTGATTTTCAGTGAAACATATTTTCAGTGAAACATCACTCATCACTGGTAAGAGTGGACATTTGGTACTACTGATAACATTGTGTCATACACAAACAAATCTGACAAAATGTTGAAAGTAACATAAAAACCAATAAATTTTCTTCTGCGCCAATATACATTATGGGAGCAGACATGAAAAATTAATTCCAAGTGCAGAGTAATCCTACATGTAGACATGATAATTTTTAGGAAACCCAGTAATCAGATGGCCCCTGCATGCCAGTTAACAGGTAGCCATTTCTTTTGATTAACGTAATGACATTTTATTGCTTTCTCTAACCTGGTCACAGATGCTCCTACTGCACCTTTCCGGTCAGCTTCAACAATAATTCTGTTTTTAGACAACTGCTCTTGAATCAGAATCACTTTTTCTTGACCCTTCACAATAAAATATCCCCCTGAAACAAAAAGAAATGACAATTAATTATTCAAAATATAAAACATGTTTCTACTAAATATATATATAAATATGCTACATAACAAGAGACATTAAAAAGTGAAATAATTTCTAACTGGTTTAATTAAGTGAAAAGAAGAATTTGCTATTAAATAATAATTCTAGTTTAAACTTTAAAATATGTAATGGTTTATGGTAAGTTCAAAGTAAAGCTGATTTTATACAGTTAAAAAATGTTACAAATTACCTGGATCAAGTGGGCATTCATTTAGTTTGGAGAACTCAGCAGGTGTTTTTCCTGTTAATACACAATTGGAGCTACGGAGCATAATAGGCATCCTTGGGATGAAAAATTATAACAATCAGCATTTGAAACACAAAGGTTCAGGTAAATTCCACTTTCTAGGCTTTTCGTGTTTTCCATAGGAGTTGAATTCCTTATTCTATCACTTCTCTCCAGACAACCTAAAATTGTCTACAGATTCTCATGTCTTGTTGCAAAACAGTACAATAAACTTCTTCTCACTTTTAGAACAGTTCCTAAACCAGTTATCATCAGATACATCTTAAAAAAAAATTTTGGGACTCAATAAAGACTCTTCTATTAATATTCATTTTTAAATTCTAAAAGCTTTCTTTGGCTCTCCTGCTTCCAATTTACTGTACCTTTGTTTAGAAGATTCCCCTGTTTAGTTATTATTCAAAATGTACTACTATATCTTTCTTAATGTACAAAAGACTTGTTTTAAATTGGATATTTGCTTTACTTATTCTTGCCAAATACTCAAGAAGTATATGTCCAAATTTCTGTAGCTAGCTTTTGCAAATCATCTGCTAAAGGATAAGAACACTAGAATATAATAGTAATACAACAATAACACATGATGCACAAGGCGCAAACGTTCTGATTCATCATATTCCGCAAATGCCAAGGCAAACGCCTAGTAGGTTTTCATTCAACATAGATGATACTAATAACATATAGACATTAAAAATTATTGTGATAGTTTGCATTAATGTCAGGAGAAAAGTAAACTTAAATAGAAAAACAAAGAATAAATTGCATTTTGTAAGACACAAAATTAGCCATCTAACAGATGTACAGACAATTTTCAGATGGTTTGCATCCCAAGAACATTGCAGTCTCTAATATCATATTGTCTCCATTACGTGAACAAAAAATAGACAAGTGATATTTTGAAAAACATCCGTGACCTTTAAATCAAAACAATTGATACATCTATTGCACTTGATTTCCCAGTAGAGTCTAAAAAGCTATGAACTGGAATAACATTTTCCCATCTTGTTTTAAATAAGCAGGAGATAACAACGTCAATGGAGACTCTTCTAAGAAAAAATAGTATGGTTATTAAAGCATGGTTTTCCTTTTCAAGGTCCAGAGTCTGATAAAGCACTGTTAACTTACATGAGGAATATGTTTCCATACACTTTTAAAAATCATTTTGTTAGTAACATTTCTAAAAATAATTTAAAAACACACACACAGATAATACAACTTTGAAATCTCATCAGCAGTTGCTCTAAAACAAAGAAGAGAAGGGAATCCCAAAAAATACTAATGTTTTAGACACTGCTTAGCAAAAAGGTGTTCAAAAACTGAGGCTAATACAAAGAGTAACAAAGGTTGTAAATGATCCCACTCTGATTTACTCCTCATATTAATCACACATTTATACGCATTTATGTTAATATGCACTTAATTATGTTGTGGAACAAACAAGAGAGGACCATGAAATTCTCTTGGCATTGTACTTGTAGTAGGAAAGACCTGCTTTCAGGTTATATTTGTCAATTCAGCTTCCATCAGGTACATTACAAACAGCAGTTCTGTGATTAAAGAAATTACTTTTCAAACCCAAGATGGAAACTTTATGCAGGGCTTTTTGGTTTCATGATTGTGGGAAATAACTGTGGTATAACTCCTAGAAGAATGGGCTAAATTTTTATATTTTCTCTACAGTACTGAAAAGAAAATGGTTTACTTGCTATCTGTTTTGATAACAAATATGCTAAATTTGAATTTTACACAAAACAAAAATTCATATGTTACTAGCTCAACACTCCTGTCTGGTAACATTAAGTTTGTAAACATGACATTTTTTTTTTTTTAAGTAAAAGTTACACAAACTCTAAGTATACAGAGAACACATACAGCTATAATAAAATTAAAAGCTTATGAAGTTTTTCAAGTGTTTTTTAAACAGTATAAAATATACTTTTATATGATTAACAAACTGCATCCTGTATCTGTTAGTAAGCAAAAAGTGAAATTCACTGTATACATCTTCCCATTAACACAAAAACAAGCTTTATAGCTGAAATGCTAACGCTTGTATACTTCAAAACACATCTGTACAGTTGCCAAAAAACTTAAAACTTAAAAAAAGTGTTAATCACAATAAACCCTAAAACATACCTGCCAATAGGAAGAGCATTCCGAATAATTCTCTGGCTTCCACGAGTGTACTCAATATCCACTGTAATTGGAGCAGAATAGGTCATGTCTCTCAGTCGACACTGAAACACAAAATGTAGATTTCCATGATATTTATGAAAAAATTTACTCCCTTAATTAATTAAGTTAGAAGCTTGTAATTTTTGATAGCAAGTATTGAAGTTTTGGTACCTCATGTGGAGACACTGGTCTTGTCACATTGAAACTTTCTTCTACATCAGGCATGCCAACATATATATTAAGATATCTGGAAAAAAGTTTATATTTTGTATATGAAATGAAGGGAAATGCATTTACTAGGAAAGTACAACATTTTAAGGACAAACGTTTGTGGTAATGCACCATAGCAAGACAGTAACATATTCACACAATTCCTGAACTGCTCAAAATTTAACATGTGGAAGGCATTTAGTACTGGAACCTTTACAGATTTTTTTTTTTATATTGATACTCTGCTTGCATACTTACTTTGCCTCAAATACAAACTTTTATCAACATATTTCTTTTAGTTTTGCATACAAATAAACACTTTGCTCAAATAAACCTTGCTGACCCAACATTTCCTCAATATTTGCAGTAGAAATTATCCTACCTAGCAGCAACAAAGATACATGTAGCATCTCTAAATTGTTTAGGTCTTTCAAAAACATTTACCCCTAGAACATCTGAGACAGTACCAGGAACAGGATATTTCATGTAATGAAATCAACTATTGACAAACAACGCATCTCATAGTTTTTTTTAAAAGCATGGTCTAATTTATATGCAAAATTGAAATTACACTCATTTCCCTTCAGATTATCCATTGCCGGGTTAATTGTAAACTCATTTGCTGGAATACTGCTTCACTGTGACACATTTTGGGAACTAAGATCTATTCAGAATAAAATAATTCACTTATCAGGTAGGTTTTGATTCAAAGTAGCCTGTGAACCATAAGTGGCAGTGTTCATAGCAACATCAATGGCCACTACATTGCTTTATCTTATTTATCTTGAGAAATCCTTGACTACATGCCATAAACACAAACTTTAACTTAAAATTACAAAAGTCAAATACAGTATAAGGAAATAAATCCCAAATTTAAACAATATTCTGAACTTTCTTAATGTTGTTGGAGAAAATGTCTTTAAGCAAGCATGATGTCTTAAATTCACTGAATGGTTACTCTGAATTAAATCTTTCTTTTCTTTTTAGGCAGGTAGGGGATAGGATGTCAGATTTGATTTAAGTAAGTTGCAACAATTTACGTTTGACTGAGTATGCAGGCAGTTCCTGGAGGATGAAGGAATTGATACCAATGACTGTCCCCCACGCCAAAAGGGCAAATTGTAGTATATTTTACATCCACACATTCTACAGCTCCATTCATAATGGCTTTTAAAAGCAGTAAGTTTCAATGATGATTTACATTCCATTTTTACTAGGCAGTAGCTGTCATAGATAAATAATTTGTTTCTTCTTTCAGAAGGAAGCATTCACTTTAGCTTCTCAAGAAAAACCCATGGTAAGTCTGCTGAAACAGAATCTGGTAAATAAGTAAATCTAAGACAGAAGAATAGTATTCTGAATATTCTCTTCTACACATGGATTATGGCTTGACGTGGGCTGGTATACCAGAGCCAGAGCATAGCAGTACATTGCAGTCCTACCAGAAATGGAACACTTTTATTCTCAGTAGTACTGCATGTATTTTAACAACAAGCAACTTTCCCAAAAAGCCCCGTTCTTGATAATGTATGTATATAAAAGAGAGCTTGAAAATTCAATCCAGCTTCATTCTGTAAGTACTTTATATCACATCATGAGGAGTAAGAAAAAGCTGAAAGAATACAGAGTGCTGCATGCATCCAGAAGAGGCCACTTGCTACCACGTCTTCCTCAAGTTTTACCAAACTTTTCTTCATCAACATCATATCTCATTTTTAATGCAGCTTGCCACATTGTCTCCTTTTCCTGAGCAGGGCAGCTTCTCCACTTGCTTTCAGCCCCAGTACTCTGCATGATTGCAGCCTCAGCTTGTACAGTGGAACTGTTCTACTTGCAGCATTAATCTCTATGAACTGCACACCCCATTTCTCAGCACGATCACAACTGAGGCTTAAAACTTATGAAAACTCTCTCATTGAATACATAGAAAAACTCCAAACGATACAGGAAGCAAACCAACAAACTGATGAAGATGATTTCTGATTGATAAGTTGCAAGCCACTCAGTTGTAGAGTTAAGAGACTACATCTTAGAGCTCCTTGAAAGCTTTAACTTAATTTTTGGGAAGGAACTTAAAACAGAAAAAGAGGCTGCAAAGACAAACAGGACTACATTTAATACAGTGCGCCTATAACAATAAAGGACAGTAGGTTCCATTCAATTAAAGTACACAAGTCCAGAAAGTAATCGTTCAAGTTTTATATCCATATTGCAAAAGTATATTAGAATTCTTGCACTCTTAAATGTGGTTAATAACAATAGCCACAAACAGTAGGAATAAACAGGATATAATGCAGTTATTCTGCAAGAACGTTTTGTTAATGCAAAAATAAATAAATAAATGTAGACTTACTTTAAATACCACATTGGATCAGCATCACTTGTCACTTTTTCATTAGCCTTTATGATTTTCTTAATCTGGAGAAAATTTACAATTTAAAATTAGAATTTGATGTAATAAAGCCACTTTTAAATTATTACTAAAAAGAAAAAAAAAAAAATAATTATTACTAAAAAGAAGGTTTTGATTTGTGTTCCTACCTCAACATTAATAAAATAGTTGAATGAATCAATGTGTTGTTTTACAAGCCCCTTCACCTAAAAAGAAATGCACAACATTTGTATAAAAGTCAATTAGTATCAATTAAATAAACATTAAAAATAAATACACTTTATTCCAAAATCAGCATTGCAGGTAATGTACTTTATAACAATTTTTTTAATAAAATCTGTTACCTTTAGAAATGCAGGCAATAACTTCCACTTCTCCTGCATGTTTAATAAAAAAAAAAAAAATAATAATCAGTAAAAATGCACCATTATCAAATTAAAAAATCAATACATTTCAGATACCGTATAAATATAAAACATGTACAAGACAAGTAATCACCAACACTGAATCAGTTGTACAAACTGATTGAAACTACAAGTAATTTACATAATGGACTCTTGGTCACATTTCAAGACGATGACTGTATACGAGGTGAAATACTTTCACCAGCTCAACCAGTATATCTTGGGCAGGGCTGGGCAATATATGGAGATTTTAAAATATACTGAGATATAAATAGTGTGTGAAATGGATAGAGGCAGTATCGTTTATATCAAGTTTTTTCTTATCTCTTACTGCCTGCTCCAGGCTTCACTACTGTGCTCTGCTAGCAGCCCTGCCCACACTCATGCTCACGTCCATGCAAACAATTGTCTCACAACATGGAGGGGCATGACACACAAGTTATAAGTGAAGACAACTTAGTATGTAAAAAGAAGAACAATGGATCGATTATTTGGCAGTGGTTTGGATTTCACAGGTCAGATGAGCAGCAGAATTGCATAATACTGTATGTAGGGAGGGGCGGCACGGTGGCGCAGTGGGTATCGCTGCTGCCTCGCAGTTAGGAGACCCAGGTTCGCTTCCCAGGTCCTCCCTGCGTGGAGTTTGCATGTTCTCCCCGTGTTTGAGTGGGTTTCCTCCGGGCGCTCCAGTTTACTCCCACAGTCCAAAGACATGCAGGTTAGGTGGATTGGCGATTCTAAATTGGCCCTAGTGTGTGCTTGGTGTGTGGGTGTATTTGTGTGTGTCCTGCGGTGGGTTGGCACCCTGCCCGGGATTGGTTCCTGCCCTGTGTTGGCTGGGATTGGCTCCAGCAGACCCCCGTGACCCTGTGTTCGGATTCAGCGGGTTGGAAAATGGATGGATAGATGTAGGGAATGCTGAAAGGAGGTAGTGTTCAAAAGTGGGAGCACTAGCAATCTTTTTAATCACTTAAAACAGCAGCACAAAATTCAGTACGAATAGGCTGTCAAACACAGTTCTACTACTACAATTACGAAGCGTTCAACATCCGAAACACCTAAACCAATTCAGATGACATTCCCAGGTTCATTTACCCACGCCTCACCTAATGAAAAGAAAAGTGAAAAGTGGAGCAGTGTCACTGAGGCAGTTGCTTACTGCACAGCAAAAGATAAACATCCCGCCTCAACAGTGGAAAAGAATGGCTTTATAAGACTGAAAACTCTTGCAGCGTTATCAAAGCAGTGCAATCACTAAAGTGGCAAAGAAAGCAGTGCTTTAGGCATCGACTTCATCTGGTACTTGGGAAGTGCAAGTTTTAAAAACATTAACGTTAACTGCTTAAGTGTTATATTTATCAAAGCCAGAATTATGCAGTAAAATTGAGTTTTAAACTGCTTGCCTTTACAATGAGTTATGTCACTTATAAACATTATTTCACGAAGTAAAGTTTAAATTAGCTACAGAATAAAATGTAAAATACCTTTAGGCTAGACTTTTTTTTCTTCTGGTCAAAAATGAAATTTGTTTTACAGATTTATTAAAAAAGAAAAAAGACAACAACAAAAATGTAACAAATTTATATGCATGTCTAATGTACATTGCAGTTTAACTTGCTTGGTAAAACACTGGAGTGCAAGTAAGCATCAGTTTATGTATTTATCTATATTTATATTTATTATTATTTTAACTGTAATGTAGGCTGTATTTTCATATCATTTCAAACCAATTTTCAGAGACCTCGTGCCTGCCATTTTTGCTTACATTTAAGCATTTTATTTACATTTACACTATGTTCTTAACCTGAAAGCAGATACAGTAGCTTTTTTAGGTACTGTGAGCCTTTAAGTTAAAAAAAATGTATATATTTTATATATACACATATATACCTTTATTTTGATAAATAAATTCTTATGATATCTTGTATGGTTTTGGTTAACAACATAAAATTTTGCTCACTTCATAAAAATATCTACATATATTGTATATATCGCTATGCAGCCAAAATATATCGAGGTATGATTTTTTGTCCATATCGCCCAGCCCTAATCTTGGGGCTGAAGTATTTGCTCTTTCAATAACATAAATTAGTACTGTGTCTTTTGTAATGGGTGACAAAGTTTGCTATATCCTCCCACAGGGTGCTCTTCTTGTTACTGGGCACTTTCCTTTTAAACAATTTGGCTGATACTGCTTGAGCAACTTTCGATCAATCAATTTGGTGTTCTACATATTGATCTGGGGGTCAACTTGTAATGCCTTTCATATCCTTCATTTTCTATCTGGTGGTTTGCATGAAGATGATTAAACCAACTGTTTGTTGATTTTGCTTTTACTGCTTCAGTCTTTTAACATATTTTACAAATTACTGTGAGTACAGTTCTGGTAAATAAAGACCAAAAAGTCTTGGAGTAGTTATTTTGAGAAAGCAGAGAAATCTGCAGAAGGTAAGTCTCTTTAAACGACCATTGAAAACAGAACCATCTGCTGATCCCGGAGTTCCACAGTGGCATAAATTCACTTGCATCCCCAAATGCATGAGGCAAATTTTTCCTGCATAGGGAAAGTTGCAAAGATGTATTTGTCTATCTCAGCCTCCTAGTCTACCCCTTCTAAAAGGGCCTTTTAGCACAGGTGAAAACGTAACTTGCAACTATGTTGCTCTTAAACCAGATTCAGCGGACACACTTTTCGCACAAAACATGTCAGGGAGTTGAAGAATTCTAGACAGTAAAACTTTCATTTTAAATTTCACTGCAAAAGCCTACATCAACCAAAAATGTGCCTGCTGGATGCAGTCTGAATTTCTGTCCAACCAGATTACAATATTACATATTTTAATGCTATGAGCAGGCTCCTGTCAATCATGGAGAATCCACTGCATCCACTGAACAGTGTCATCTCCAGACAGACTGCTGTCACTGTCCTCCTCCACACTATGCGACTCTTCAATTCCACCCGGGGGGGGTGAAGGTTAATATTATACAAAGTTATTGTCTGTTTGGGCGGCACGGTGGCGCAGTGGTAGCACTGCTGCCTCGCAGTTAGGAGACCCGGGTTCGCTTCCCGGGTCCTCCCTGCGTGGACTTTGCATGTTCTCCCCATGTCTGCGTGGGTTTCCTTCCACAATCAAAAGACATGCAGGTTAGGTGGATTGGTGATTCTAAATTGGCCCTAGTGTGTGCTTGGTGTGTGGGTGTGTGTGTGTGTGTGTGTCCTGCGGTGGGTTGGCACCCTGCCCAGGATTGGTTCCTGCCTTGTGCCCTGTGTTGGCTGGGATTGGCTCCAGCAGACCCCCTGTGTTCGGATTCGGCGGGTTAGAAAATGGATGGATGGATGGATATTGTCTGTTTTACCTGCATTTTTATCACTCTTTAATTTAATATTTTTTTTGTATCAGTATGCTGCTGCTGGATTACGTGAATTTCCCCTTGGGATTAATAAAGTATCTATCTATCTAGAATACAGTTATTCTTAGTGTTTCTTACAATTTGTGTTTCAAATCGGTCAACTTGTTATATTACTATTCTGTCCTATTGGTCAAAGCTCTTGGTAATATATAATAGTTATTACTGTTAATTTTTTAATGCAATATTGTTTAAAGGTTTTATATACAGTGTAGGATCTGAAGAATGTATTTGATTAATATATACATTCCATATTTCTTGCACTTGCTAAACATTAAAATAAAATCATTTTTTAATATTTTTAAGCATTGTCTGTTTTTTGTTTTCATTTACATAATACTGTGAATGTTGTATTTAAACATTAAGAAAGGATTACTGATAACTATTTTGCAGTGAAATGTGACATCACAGGCTCTATTTTTAAAGGTGAAATAACTGGTATTGTCAAAATGTAAGAAAATCTTATGCTATTATTCTTCTGCCTTACTCATCCACCCCTACTATTCACTGAGAAGTTTAACTTTATACCTATTGGCTTTCTCATCATTACTGGTAATCAGACTCACTACTGCGGAGTCAACATAAAACTTCAAGAATAAATTTGGATCAATACAATAATGCATAAACATGGAAAACAGCAATGTGCAGTGCAATGACCCCTTCAGTTCTCTAGTGATCAAAGTTAGACATTTACTTGGGCATGATCGTTCAAGCCTGACAGCCAAAGGTCCAAGATCCAGTTATATGGGGGGTGTGCTCTGCACTAGGGACCCAAGGCTCACTGCTAGCTTTATGTAGACAAAAGTGTTGAATTATAAACTAAAAATCACTAAACCACCTTTTCAAATACAGAAAGTGTTACTTTCAAGAAAGTGGGTTAATGATTATAAAGAATTATTCATTGTGGCCATGAAAACAAAACCATTTCACCTTAAAGATAAAAAAGTTTAAATAAGAGAAATGAATATCAAAACAGTAATGACAAGAACAAGCTTTGCAAACTGAAATAAGTCTGTCAACCCTATTCATTAAAACTTCTCTAAAGTTTAATGTTCTTCTCTAAAGTTTAAAATAACATTGAGTCAAGTTTTCAAAGTTCCTAAAAGTGCTACTGCTTCTCACACTACTTGGTAAATAGTAATTTATACCATGTGTGAGAAGAAAAACTTTCTGTGTTGTTGGTAAATTTATCTTTAACAAGTTACCACTTCTGTCTCTGTGTCCATGTCAGAGAACCATCCTAAAGTAAAAATCATACTAATTCTTCATAATTCTGAACACTTCAATCATGTCACCTTTGTTTGTAACATGCTAACCAAAACTATGCACATTAATTCCTATGAGCCCTTATTAATGTAGTTTAAGCATAACCTGCCTTAATTTGTATTCCACACATCAGATTATATAATCCAACATCCCTGTGTACACTAACTAGATGTGACTGTATTTAATAGTTGACATTTATTTGTATTAAATTTCATCTGTAACAAATTTGTCCAAACCAGAATTCTGTCCAGGTCAATCTACGGTATAATGATTTAGCTGATTCCAGAGTATGTGCTTTTCCACTTACTTTGCTATCATATGCAATTAACTATCTTGTTATAAGCATGTTTGGGCCTGGCCAGTACTTGGATAGGAGAGTAACCGGGAATGTATCAGTTGCTGCTGGAAGAGGTGTTGGTGAGGCTAGCTGGGGGTATTTACCCTGTGGTCTATACCCTTGTGCAAATTAATTGAAACTCTGAAAACAACAAAAATCAGTTGTGCCAATTTTTTTTTTTTTTATTATGAATAATATTCATATACTCACATTAGTACATGATATGTCCTCCCCGACTCTTAAGAAGCATCTGGATGCGATTTGGCATGGAATCCATCAATTTTGAAAAGAGGATTCACAGTCCCTGTACCAAATTTGAATTAGGGCCTGAATCATTTTCTCTATGGTTGTGCAGTCCATTACATGAAGTTGTTACGTACAAACAGACCACAAATTTTCAATTGGATTCAGATCAGGGGAGTTTCCAGGCCACTCCAGTATGTTCATTTGATTCTTATCGAAATATTTCTACACTTGTTTTGATGTGTGACACCGGATAATGTGAAACCCCCATACAACAAGGTGTTTTGAGGTTGTTTCTGCTATTATGGCAACGGTTGCTTGCACCCAGTTGATGGCATGATGCACAAACTACAATACATTACAAAGTACATTTTCTCCACAGAAAAGTTTAACAAGTTATTTCCCGATGGATCCAGTGTTTTTTTAACAAGATCTGGCCTAGTGTCACACATCGAAACAAGTCAAGAAATTTTTCAATGAGAATCAAATGAACATACTGGAGCGGCCTAGAAACGCTCCTGATCAGAACCCAATTTAAAATTTGTGGTCTATTTGTAAGCAACAACTTTGTGGAATGGACTGCATAACCTTGGAAATGATGATTCAGGCCTTAATTCACATTTGGTACAGAGACCTCAAAATCCTCCATGACTTTTCAAAATTGGTAGATTCCAAGCTAAGTTTCATCCAGATGCTTCTCAGGAGTTGAGGAGGTCATATCATGTACTGAGTAAATGAATATTATTCCTAATAAAAAATGTAAATAACAAAAATCAGTTTTGCCGATTTTTTTTTTTAGTTTGTTTCAATTAATTTGCACAAGGGTGTATATGTAGGTTCCAATGCCCCAGTGTAGTGACACAGACATTGTGCTGTTAAAATTTGCTCATCCTTCGGATGAGACGTAAAACCAAAGAACTCACCCTTAATGATCATAAAAGATCCTTGGGCATCCTTTGAAAGGAGTGGGGTGTGGGTGTTCTCAAACATGCTTAGCTAGTCTGTAGCTGAATTTTCCTACTGTGAAAACTATGCATTAAAGGTTTAAATATGTACTCATTAACTTCCTTAGGTACTCTAGTACACATATTGCAAAGTCCCAGCAATGCTTGATTTCAGGCTTTATAATCTAACCCATCTCCAGATCTCAAAGTGTTTCCTGAAGACTCCCTTTAACTGCATGAGGGTTACCGACCATCTAACCATTCCTAATAAACTTCCTTGACAGCTGTTTTGGTATAAAAACACTGAAATAATCTATTGGGGGTAATTTTCTCTTCTTTTTCTCTAATTGCCATTTGGTTTTCCTACATGACTTGTGACAAACTGCTTTGTTTGGACAGAATTCCACTGTACTCTTTACACAACAAAGTAATGATCATTTTAACCTGGTGTATTCCTTAACTATTGCTCTCATGCCTGTAAACGATGTTGTGGGTTCAATTCCTGCTATTGACACTGTGAGACCCTGAGCAAGTCACTTGACCTGCCTGTGCTCCAATTGGAATTCCAAAAGAAACGTAACCAACCGTATCATGATGCTGTAAATCGCCCTGGATAAAGGCGTCAGCCACTTAAATAAATGCAATGCAATGCAATGTACAGTAATGGAAAGGAAACAGAACAGATACCGTCGGCCTGTCGGTTTTTGCAACATCATATACGACAATAGACATAGAGAGATTGTGATTTACCGTGCATAGCCTGCGAAATTGCTACGTTTTATTTGAATGAACATGAAAGTCAATGTGTCAAAGTTCTGAAGACATGTTTAAAACAAGTATCGTAAACAGAAAAGGATACGGATACTGGCATCAATAGTTGATTTCTTTATGAGAACAGTTTTAATGCGTATGTAATAAATCACGTGTCCAATTTCAGTCAGCACCTTTTCTACATTGCAGTTTCACAGACAGGAGGAGTTTATGTCAGTATCATATATTTTGTAAAGATAGCAACATGCCTACCTCCACTGTGTTTATTGGCGCTGCCATCTCCTCGGGGCGCAAATCGCCAAATTCTTCAGCAAGTATATCCATTTTTCTAACAACGGTAACAAAATGTAAATAAGAAAAATGTCTAAAGATAGAATGTATACGTTATTTCGTCTTATGGTACTCTTGCACTGGTCAAACACTTCAACACGTGAAAAAGTACATGGTCCATTATATATAACAGTACCAACGGAAACAAGCATATAGATAAAAAGAGTTCCTGGGCACTAGGTACTCCGGCGGAGCAATCTTTAGCGTGTTTGAGTAGGAAAAATAGCAAAGGTGTTATAGGGAGACACTGTGTATTCCAATCCGTCTGTCTCGAGCCGTATATAATAGGTGTGTCCTAAAGATATATCATTTTAATTATGTATATAGTAAGTATTCACGAATGCACCAAAAGGCACGTTGATAAACTACATTGAAAACTGAACTTCTTAACGTTCATAACCTTTCAAACCAAAAGGATACAAAATTTAAGCCTTATGGTGTATGTATGTCTTTTTACAATGTGGATAAGACAATGTAATTTGATATAAAAATAAAAACACTGACTGAGTGCAGTGATGGCTGTGTGCAGCTTGAGTGCCACTAATTGACAAATTTGCAAAGCAAAGGAGATTATGAGCGGGCAACTGGTGAGGTGATAAGGACATTGGAGTTTCCTCCGGTATGTAAGGAATAGTAAGGTGTTCAGGAAGAATTCAATTTTGTCAAGGATTCTAGTGTTTTAAGAAGGCAGGCTCTGTTATGGGGTGCACTCTGGAACCCCTGGAGGCAAAAGGGGAGGAGAGAATAAAGACAAAACTGAGAGCCATTATGAACAATAAAAGTACCTAAACACAAATACTGTAGATACATGTTAGCTGTCCATTTTCCTCAGGTCAGGTCAGGTGAGGTCTGGTAGGGGAGTTTGAACTAATTCAGTGCGTTGCTGCACCCACCACACGATGAAACAGCTCAGGATCGTGGTTGGCAACCCCCCCAGGCATACCTGTCCATTCCCACCCTCCAGAAATGACTATCTGCTGCAGACAGGTGTTACATGAGCATCCCCTTGGCCTGTTCCAGCCACTCAGGCCTTCAGCAATGAGGATCCTGCAAGCCGGATCACAGGGAATCGCGCCATATGGCTGTAGCGCCATATCTGACACTCTCTCATAATACAGGTAAAGTGCCTCATTTGACACAAAGTCAAACCAGCAGTAACCAAGAATTCTCAGAAGAGACACAGTACCGAAGGAGTCCAATGTTCGTCTCAGCTCACTGGATAGCAATCATGTCTTGCAACCATATAGCAAGACAGGAAGCACCAGGACTCTAAAGATGTAGACCTTTTCATCCTTTTGCATAGATATCAGTAGTGTCACACACCATGTCCAATGACCTCTTGACACCCCCATGCTCTCCCAAGCTGTCTACTGAGTTCATAGGAAGAGTCACCAGAGACATGAATGTCACTGCTGAGGTAAGTAAACCTCTTTACAAGGTTGACACTCTCTCCGCAGACAGACACACTGCTGATGGCTGTGCATAAAAGGTCATTAAAGGCCTGGATCTTGTTTTTTATCCAGTACACTCACAAGCCTAGACACTCAAAGACTCCTCGCTCAGTCCCTCGAGAGCCCCGAACAGAGCCTCCATTAACTCTGCGAGATCACAGGATTGTTTACTAAGTCAACATCAGTGAATTTTCTTTGCCAACAGATGCCCCACAGCTGTTGGACCCCACAACCTTTACCAACACCACGTCCATGCAAGCACTGAACAGAGTAGAAGCAAGAGCACAATCCTGACAAACCCCAGAATCAACTTGAAAAAATCCAGAGGTTCTGCCTCCACTCTGCACATCACTCACAGTACCAGTGTACAGCCAGGTCATGATATCCAGCAACCTTGAGGGGATCCTGCAAAGTCTCAGGATGTCCCACAGGGCACCTCAATGAACTGAGTCGAAAACTTTATGAAAATCGACAAAGGCTACAAAGAAACACTGCTGATATCTGCGTTTGCGCTCCATGAGAACCCTCGGTGCCAGGTTGCGGTCGATGGTAGACTACTTAGGTGTAAAACCAGACTGCTCTGGTTGCTGGTAGGTGGGCAAGTGATCACGGATCCTATTAAGGACAATCCTAGCAAGGACCTTACCTGGCACCAAGAGCAGTGTTATCCCCCTGTAGTTGTTGCAAATCAGGCGATCACCCTTCCCTTTCCAGGGGCCTCATGTGTAAACGGTGCGTACACACAAAAATGCTGCATAAGAACATTTCCATGTTCAAATTGCCATGTATAAAACCTAAACTTGCTGTAAAGCCACGCACATTTCCATGGTAGCTCATACCCTGTCGTGCACAAGTTCTGCGCTCGGTTTTGCAGACTGGTGGCACCCTTCGTCAAAGCAGTGCTACTGTTCCTGTGTGGTTTTCCTTTCTTTTTTATATCCATATCCCTGACGTGGCTTTATAAATACACTGAAATTAAGCACATATTTTTTATAAGTTTAATGCATCTGATTGTAATTAACCTGTAACAATATAATGGTCCACGGAATGGCCAAACTATTCCAAATACAATAGCTGCTTTGAACTGTTGTCATACGGCAAACGCTTCAGAGCCTTTCCTCGCGGTTCAGAAACAGTTTCATCCCAAGGACTCTAAATGCACACAATCAATACATCAAGTGCTCCTTGTAGAACTGTTTGTACTTATAAGTACAATTACCTCACTGTAAACTTAGTGATTCACACACATAGAAGATCAAATAAAAAACAAAGCATTTAACGTGCTACTTTAGTTACAATGGGATTTGAGAAACTAATATTTTACACAATTTTAAGAAGAAGTTTATGATGTTCTACTTTAATGCCAAAATAAACTATGTGGTTAAAGTGGAAATTTCGAGATTAAAGTTGACATTTCGTGCTTTTTTCCCCCACTGTATGCCTTTTTTTTCTCTGTACTCTAATAAGCTTTCATATGACACTCAGACAGTGGGCTACGACTCGCCTTTTCATGGCGACTTTGATATCTGACAACTTCTTTTTTATTTCGGGCACTGTTCGACTTTGTGAACTTGAGCTTTCGAGTTTCTCCGACACGCTATGTCACTCGATCAACTTCCTATTATTGTTTATACCACTGTTTAAACCAACAAATAGTACGGTTTTCCTTGCCTCCACTTGGTATTCGCTGAAATTCTATTTTCCCTCGTGCTTTTGCCATTGCCTTTTCACAGAAATCTGAGTTTAAGGGCTATTTATATTGATTTGCATATTCAAAGAGGCGATATTTTGGGAGGAGTTTGGGTGGGGCAGCAGGCGCGTTCACGTGCGTTAATTTTCACGATGACCAGGATTTATGTAGCAAAAGAACATGGAAGTTGGCGAACGCTCAGATTTATGCATCTGGAATTTTTTGTGTGTAAGCACATTTTGGTTTTTGTGCTTACATCATGTTATAGTGCGAATTCTACACACGGCGTTATGCATGAGGCCCCAGATAGGGACGACAATTCCCTTTTTCCATTCAGTTGTGACGATGCCCATCTCCCAAATGGAAGCAAAGATTGCATGCAATGCCAGGAGGACAGCCTTACCACCAGCCCGGAGAAGTTCACCCCGGATACCACAGATCCCTGCAGCCTTCCCTGCCCTCAGCTGGTTCACCACCTGTGCAATCTCCGTGAGATTGGGTGGTTCACAGCTAATTGAAGGATAAGCCTCAAGAACCATGGACCCAGAGATATCCACCGTCCTAGCTGGAGGATCAGCTTTAAACAGCTGCTTAAAGTAGCCAGCTTAGTGGGTCACAACTGCAGTGTTATCCGTAAGGACCGTTCCATCAGCTGCCCTGACTGCAACTTACTGAGGAACAGATTCGGATGTGCATAATGCTTCAAATTCTTCTCTAAATGTTTTTCAGTGGACACGTGTCTGCATAGATTATGAAAACGAAAAGGGAGTTTGTGGCCTTACAGGACGACCCTTTCAGTTGGGCCATATCCTCAGGTAAATTGGCATTACATCTGCTTTTATTGACTTATAAAGAAACATTTTTATAATTTAACATTTTAAATGTAAATAATTCAAGGTTTATTAAGTCAAAATCCCCACCAAAGGTAAGCCAATGTTCCTCGATTTTGAAAAATTTCTAACATTCTGAAAATCTCTCAGTCTTATTTAGTAATTTTCATGCTTAACAACAGCTATTAAAAAAAAACAAAAAAACTATACATTGTAACAAAATGTCGTGTCACTTGTACAAGTAAATTATGTTGCTGTGTTATTGAAATAGCTAGCTCAGGCTACAGCTGTACTTAAATATTTTTAAGTTACTCTGGCAAAAAATTATTCGAAACTTTTATATGCATTATTGTATGCTATCTGCAAAATAATGTCCTGCTTCTGCAGTATATGGGCAATATTCACAAATCACCTTTTGTTAATTAAAACAGCTCAAATATTTGTCTTGATAAACAATTATGCTAATGAAAAACTCAGTGAATGTATTCTTTAATAATATTAAAGTTTAATTAACTTACTGTTTATAAATCTATAAATCTTAAATGGCACACACTCCAAAGACATGCAGGTTAGGTGGGCTGCCATTGCTAAATAGGCTGTGATTGTGTGTGTTGTGTCTTCGTTCACCCTATGATAGGCTGGTGCCCTATCCAAGTGGTTTTCCTGCCTTGTGCCTGATGATTGCTGAGATAGGCTTCAGCTGCCCCACAACCTAGTTCTAGATAAGCAGGATAGAAGATGTGGATGGACGACTGACTGGATGAATGGATGAAGGGGTGGATCTACTATGAACTTGATGAAGCTTAAGCTTCAGGGACCCAGAAGTGACTTTAATTTTCATCCCCCATAACTTGAAAACAATAAGGCAAAAGATGTTTTTATTCACAGTTCAACTTGGCCTATTTTCACTGAATTCCACAGCACAGAAAATTCAGATGAGATGTAATAAAATCTTGTATTCCAATGAAATAGAAGAGCACCCTGGAGTTGTTTGATAAAAGGTAAAATTAAGTTTTCATAGCACAAGAATTGTTGGACTCAGAGATCTGTCAAATGTAAAGAACAACGCCAAGTCTAATCCTGGAAAACTAGAATTTTTGTAAGAATCAAGGATAGTGAGAAAGGGTGAAAAGTATTTGAAATGTAAGATAAATACATCTTTGCAAAGATATTACTGTTCAATATATGTATTTCAGAAAAAGCTCTATTTAAGTTCCAGAGCAAAGCAATAGTTGAATTCCAATGACTAAATATAGGAACTTCCATTTGATAATAGGTAAAATAGCACCTGCTACAGCAAACTCTCTGCAATGCTGGAATGCACTTACCTGAACACTGCACTGTTTATTAGTGTGTTGGAGTCAATTATGACCAATTTCCATAAACAATCAGGTAAGTTAGATTAGTCCTACACAAAGAAAGTGTATAAAGAAAGCAAAGACCCTAGCAATGGAATATACAGAATGTCAAAAATGCAAAAAAGCATATAACGGAACTCTACTGTAGTTAAAGTATTAAACCCATCAATCTACCCATTTTCTAAATCCGCTTATCAAAAGCAGTTTTGAGGGGACGCTGGAGTCTAACCCAGCAAGCTTTAAGCATCTGCCCTTCACAGTATCAATGAATACACGCACACACTGCTTATTTACCTAACCTGCGTGCCTTTGGACTGTGCTAGAAAACCAGGGAACCTGGAGAAAGCCTATGAAGGACATGGGGGAGGGGATCATGTAGAATTCATGCAGGGAGCATCCATGGCTTGAATTCCAGCCTCCTCGTTGCAAGGTGGCAGCAGGACTACTGTGCCATTGCGCCACCCATGTACTTAACCTCATAAAACACAAATCCATTTACAGAATATGACCATAACTGTAACTTATGAAGCAGAGGGTTGCTCTGCTGCTGTTAAACTGTTCAAGAAGCTAAAATATGACACATGTAATTGTCATTGCTATTAGAAAATAATCTGAATATAAACTTTAAGTACAAACAGAGGACAAAAAGGAATATAATCTTTGTTATTCCTAATACAGTACTGTATTACTTACAAAATGTACAATTACATCTAACTGTGCATAATGTAAGTAGTAAATAAATAGGGAATTGCTACATAGTATTTATACTACCTAAGATTTTAAAAGTAATCTACCCTTATTTTTTTGAAGTTTTATTAATTTTATTGCAATCATTCCATACAAATCAATCCATTTTTATAAAAAGTAAAATTGAGTTAAGAACAAGTCGAAAGTGGAACAAGTGTAATCTACACTTTTCTGACTATACATTATATTTATAATCTAAACAGCTACATTAAATTTTCAACCAAATGTAAATGATGAGTTGCAAAAACCACACACACACATTTTCCAATTTTATTTACTTGAATAAACATACAGTGCTACTGGAAAACAGACTACAGTTTGTGATTAACTGGAGTCAAATTAAAGGCACTTAATTGAGTTAAAACAAAACATATACTTTGTTTGATAAAACAACATTCTTGTGTTGCTATTAATATTTGTAATATTTTGATGATATGAAGTAAAAATCAGGAAAAAAAAAACACTTAGCTTTGGTTTAGGTTTCAAAAAAATATTTTTCTTTAGATCATGTAATACAAGGTAGGCAAATGTTCTCATTTCTGTTAAAGATGCCTGTTGTTACTGCTCAACAGCTTTGGATAAGAAGTTCCTATGTATCTTCCATGACGGTATACCACCACTTCAAGTTGGTACTCATCCACCCGGACAATTTCAGCTGTATATTTATCTTGGGACTTCAGGAAGATAATGGTGAAAAGTGCAAATTCAAATTCAGGACTGACCCCAATGAAACTACTGCCCACAGGCTTCACTAGGCCTTTCCAACTAAATTGTAAGTTCAGAACATGATCATCTTCATCAGGCTGAAAATAACAACATAATAATCATATAACTGAATTACAAAAGTACCACTTTATTTCATGCATTATTTTGAACAAAGTAGCCATTTCAAGTACAAAAGCACAAAGCCACTAATGTTAAAGTATAAACCTGCCAAAACTGGCAGGTTTCTTTCTTTAACCTGTGCTACCCTCAGTTACCTCAACATCTTCACTATAGATATCATTGGTCTTTGCTTAAGATTCCCAAAATCGCCTAAATTAAACACCTAGAAATATTTCTAGGCCATTAATTGAATTGCCACATAGACAGTTCCATTGACACCCTCAGAGGAAAGCATGAAAAATATACAGATGGTTGCTAATATAGACTCTGCCAAATTAGAAAAATACATGAAATTCCACTTACTGTGTCTTTGTTATCTCTTGCTTTATATCCTTTGTAATCAACATTGTTCAGTTTTTCTTGTAAGTAAAATTGAATCCAGTTGTGGAATCCAATTATTTCTTTGCCAAATTTTGTTTCTCCAACAAAAACATGTTCAAATCCACAAGAGTCAGCTCTAGGGGAGAAAAAAACACACACACACACACTCAAACAGTGATCTTAATTTTCAAAAAATGTAAATTAAATGCAAAAACCAAGACATTTTACAAACTGTAAAGTTCAGTTTAAGTTATCTTTAAAAGATTATTTTTATACAAACATTGCTGTGTTACTGAAAAACTGCATGATACACATTCAGACAAAAGAGTTTTGAAAGTGTAGCCCCTTCTCAATTTGTAAGATTACATGTGAGTTTTGTAATGAACAGTCAAATCTGACACGGTTTCCAATTACTTTTAATCTTTATTAAACATCCAATGACTTAAATGATGGGATGAACAGCTGTCATTAGTCAAATCTAAATAATGTTTCAATTTGAATGTGTAATATGTTTGAGTTAATGTTATACAATAAGCATTATGCTTACTGCTAAAATATATTAATTTGTACTTCTTTGCAAAACATTTTTAATTTTACATTGTCTCTGTATAAAATCTGCCAACAGACAAATTTTCCCCTTGTGCCTAAAAATTGAATTTAACAAATGATATTTCACAGCTAAAGTATGTGGACTCCTTAAAGCTACCAGTTTAGTTCACTTAAATATATTAAATATTTGTAATGAAATTTCTCATTAAAAAAATACAAGTTAATTAAGAAACAATAAAATCAAGACATTGTTTTACAATACATACCCACTTCTCCTGTCTCTGTTATAAAGTCGAAACCATATGTCATGGAGTTGAGTTTTGAAATCCTTGAGACTTGGTTTTGCTTGATTCTTACTAACCAAATACTGGTGAGTAAGCTATATGAAAGAAATATAAAGTTATTTTACTTACAATAAAAAAATTCAAAATTGTCACAATATACACTTTTTCCCAGATGTTCCAGAAGTGAGTTTCTTTTGTTTTTTCTTTGAATATAAAAAGCTTTGTAATAAAAGTACAAAATTCCACACAACTACCACTGTTTATTTCTCTTAGATGGTGGAGAATACTATGCAATGAATGTACAGTACAAAAGTTTCATGGTGCTAGTCCTTATAACTTAAGCATATTGTACAGAAAAACGTGCATCTGTCTTACTCTATCTATTCTAATGCAGCCAGGAACATAAATACTAAGGTTGACAATTTTAATGGCCAACATTGCAGTCCCTGGAAAAAAACAAAAAACGACTGCAGCTGTTACCTGGAAGAGAAAGGCAATCTGAAAACTTAAAAGGGAATGTTGTAAGGCTGAGTGTAAATAGAGAAAACCTAATTAATGATCCACTTTGAAATGCTAAAGCCTCACATTAACAAATATATCTTACTTTGATTTGCAAGATTATCCTGTTTTTTCAAATTTATAAGAAAATTCTAGAATCTTGTTTACATCCAGTGACTGGTTTTTCCACCCATCCAATTTTTTTATTTTATTGATCTATTATCCAACCAGCTATATCCTAACTACAGTGTCACAGTGGTCTACTGGAGCCAATCCCTGCCAACACAGGGTGGAAACAAACCCCGGGCAGGGCACCAGCCCACCGCAGGGCGTGCACACACACACACACACACACACAAGCACACACCAGGACAAGTTAGAATCGCCAATGCACCTAATCTGCATGTCTTTGGACTGTGGGAGGAAACCGGAGCACCCGGAGTAAATCCACGCAGACACAGGGAGAATATGCAAACTCCATGCAGGGAGGACCCTGGAAGCGAACCTGGGTCCCCTAACTGCGAGGCAGCAGCACCACCAATGCTCCACCATGCCGCCTATAACTCAAGTTTGGCCCGAACATCTTTACATGGATCAAACTACTGTATACTAATCCAGAAGCTTCAGTTTGTATTAACATTTGTTCAGACTACTTTAAACTAGAATGTGGTACCAGACAAGGATGCCCCTTGTCACCACTGCTGTTTGTAATCGCCACTGAACCACTGGCAGTTCACTGTCAAAATGCATATCAGAAAAAGGGGATTATCAGAGAAGGACTGGAATAGAAAATTTCTCTATATGCAGATGATATGGTACTGTATATAACAGACCCAGAAAATACTGTGCCTGCAGTCTTAACAGCACTTACAGAATTTCTAAAGATCTCTGGTCTCAGAATTAATTTGAATAAAAGTGTACTCTTTCCAGTGAATTCTCAAGCATATAATATTAGATTGCACACCCTACCTTTTATCATTGCAGATCAATTTAAATACCTTGGGGTAAATATCACAAGTACACATAAAACTCTTTATCAACGAAATTTTGCCATCTGTATGGAAAAAATTAAGCAAGACTTGCACAGATGGTCAACCCTTCATCTCACTTTAGCTGGAAGAATTAACGTTGTTAAGATGAATATCCTTCCTAAGCTTCTTTTTTTATCTCAAAACATTCCAATATACATCAACAAATCATTTTTTAAGCAATCAGATTCAACCATAACCTCATTTATCTGGAACTCAAAACATCCACGTATCCAAAGAGCGACTCTACAAAGACATAAAGCAGAAGGCCCTACCTAACTTTCAGTTTTATTACTGGGCAGCAAACATACAAGCTATACAAACCTAGACACAAATAGATTAAAATACACAGGCTTGTCCGCAATAGAAGTAAAATCCTGCAGTACTTCTTTATATTCCCTGCTTTGCGCCCAATAAATGCAAGCTTCCGCCAATATACTAATAACCCAATTGTGCTTCACTCACTCAGAACATGGAACCAATGTAGAAAGCATTTCAAGATGTAGAATCTTTTATCTGTGGCCCCTCTGAAAGAGAACCACCTCTTTCAACCCTTGCAAACATATGCAGTTTTTAATATCTGGAAAAGATTTGGGATTAAATTGCTTAGAGATCTTTATATAGACAATATTTTTGCATCCTATGAACAATTACATTCCAACTTTCCAGGTACACATTTCTTTCACGATTTTCAAATTAGGAACTTTGTTAAACAGAACCTGGCCGATTTTCTACATCTCGCACCCTCCTCCATGCTGTAAAAAATATTGCTCAATTTCGAGGACACCATTTCTGCAATATATAAAATTATTTTACAGTCTCTCCCTTTCAAAGATCCAAGAGAACAATGGGACAAAGACCTCTCAATTAATATATCAGATAAGGAGTGGAAGGTAGCAATGCAGAGAATTCACTCGAGCTCCATATGCGCAAAGCATACAATTATTCAACTCAAAATTATATAATCGAGCACATCTGTCTCATTTAAAATTGTCCAAAATGTTTCCAGGGCAAGATCCAACCTGCGAAGGCTGCAATCAAGTCCCAGTCTCACAGGGTCACATGTTTTGGGCCTGCACCAAATTAACACAATTTTGGACCAAAATTTTTAAGTGCCTTTCAAACAGCCTCGGTGTCACAGTCCCTCCTAACCCATTAACAGCTGTGTTTGGTGTTCTTCCAGATGTGTTTAAAGTGGAGAAGGACAAACAAACAGTGATTGCATTCACTACACTTTTGGCACGCAGACTTATTTTGCTAAATTGGAAGAATCCTAACTCTCCTCTTTTAAGTCAGTGGGAAACCAATGTTTTATACCATTTGAAATTGGAAAAAATCTAATTCTCAGTTAGAGGATCTGTACAGAACTTTTTCAAAACCTGACAGGATTTAATCAATAATATTTTAGAATTAAAATTAAAATAAAAAATAAAATAAACAGTGTAAAGCTGTACGCCAGTAAGGATAAGTGAATAGATAAATTAATAAATGAATAAAGATAAATTGCATAAAAGAGGGGAGAGAACCGGCTTCCTCAGTTTAAATGCTTATTCCAAAATGTTATTGATTAGATCCTACCAGGTTTTGAAAAACTTTTGTACAGATTATCTAAGTGTGAATTTGATTTTTCCCTCCAATTTCAAATAGTATATAACATCAGTTACTCACTGACATAGAATAGGTGAGTTAGCATTCTTCCAGTTGAGCAAGATAAGTCTACGTGCCAGTAGTGTAGTAACGGCAATTACAGTTTGTTTATACTTCTCTGCTTTAAGCCCATCTGGAAGTAACCGAAACACAAATGTTGCATCGTGTGAACAGTCATTAGAACACTCGAGACGAGAACAGGCCATTCAGCCCAACAAAGCTCGCCAGTCCTATCCACTTATTTTTTCCAAAAAAAGTCGAGTTTTGAAAGTCCCTAAAGTCTTACTGTCTACCACACTACTTGGTCGCTTATTCCAAGTGTCTATTGTTCTTTAGCAATAATAAATGGTCAACTATTAACTAAATTTCCAATTATATTTTAATGTACAAAACCCACAGCTTTATTCACATTATCATTCATTAATCAGATTTAGAGTGTACCCAACACTGTTTTAGTTACTGCTGAACAATTTTAAAGTTAGGGGATTAGGAGGGATTGTGACAACCCAACTAATTCTATGTAAAAAATCTTTAAATTGTCAGTGCCTAAATGTGAGGCTCCTGCAGCCTTCCTTTAAGATAAAGTAAACAACCTAAGATATAAAATAGCACAGACCTCAAGCACAAACCCAGCATAACCTTAACATAGTGAACATATTTAAATAAATTCCTTCACTAAAAAAATTCCAAATTGATGTTCATAAAACAATTACTCATTTAATACCACATACATGTCCTTGATTCAACTCCTGAAGGTTGTTTTTTTTAAGATATCTTTAAAAGTGTCACAGTGTATTTGATATAGTTAACATGTTCACTGGATGTGGACATTTTCCCTCGGTTCTCTGAAAACCGCTGTAGTTAATCCACTACTTAAAGATAATCTTGATGCTTCTGTCTTGGACAATTTTAGACCTTGTGTACCCCTAATCTATCTTTAGTAAAACTTATTAAAATTATAGCAAAAGTTGTTTTTCCAGCAATTAAATGACAAATTGGATAAACATTTAAAAAAATACCTGTTCTTTAGTTTTTACTTTCTTTTCTAACTCTGTTAACCTATTATTATTGTAAAACACTTTCAACTACTTTATGTATGAAAATGTAGTATAAATAAATGTTATGTTTATCAAAAGAAAATAATATCTACAAGATGAGTGTTTTTCATTTCAACTGTGACAATGTCATTATCTCTGGCTCTTCCCCATATAAAAACAAATTTAGCCCTACTTTCATATCAGTGGCTTACTTTAAGATTTAATGAAGGTATAAAGGTATACAAAGTTAAATGCAGCTCAAACCACACAAGAATTATTGTTTGTGCAGTGAAACACTGTTCCTTAGCAATTAGTGTTATTTTTTTCTCATTTAAAAGACAGAACAGAGAGCTATGGAAAAACATGAATCACATGCCTCTGTGTTATTCTCCCTCCAGCAAAGTCTTCTCCTTAGAATGCATTACATATACGATTTTTTGCACTTGATACAAAACAGACTGATGTTAGATTTAACTTATTTTTCTTCTCGTGTCTAGCATCATGTATTTGTGAAATGAAATAACAGACTACAAAAGAGAGTTCACTTGTTTGTATTAACTGAAAATATGCCAAAAATTTTGTGACCATTTATGACTCAATGTGTCTCTTTTTTACTGCTGTATGAGTTGTTGATAATCGTTATTGCCTAACACCTAGCTGACACAAGACATTCAGAATTTGGGAGTAGATTATTTAGTGTTTTAAGAAATGTATTATAAAACACTAAAAACAATATTACATATTGTCAAGAGTATGCAGAAACTAATAAAAAGTGGACACAGGACAAGATTGTAAGGGATCCCAAAGTAGTCTGTCAAGTGCCCATCTTCTTCATAGACAGTC
Source organism: Polypterus senegalus (assembly GCF_016835505.1). NCBI lineage: Eukaryota > Metazoa > Chordata > Cladistia > Polypteriformes > Polypteridae > Polypterus > Polypterus senegalus. Next base: position 114,257,760 of record NC_053161.1, read on the forward strand.
TGGAACTTAAAATTTTGACCCAAATTTTATAAAATTAAACAGTAACACTTTGCACAGCATTAATATTAAGTGTTATAGGTTAGGTCATAACAGAAGAAAAGATTGCAAATCTATCAGATGCCTTACTCAATTATATAATACATACCTTCATAATTTTGGTTTCTAAAAGTGCATCAAGAAAAGAATTACTTTCTTCCAATTCTTCTTGTGTAACAGTCTCTGCAACACCAGTGGACATTTCATAGTTGTCTAGCAATCGAATAAAGGCTGGACATCAAAATAAATAAATAAAATAAAATAAGCAGACACAATATCTTTCAAAATACTGAATTTGCAAAACAGAGAATTCTGAACTGATTGAAAAACAACATTCTATAAGTGGAAAAACTAAGAAGGATAATTTGAGCCTAGATTACTCCATGAATTTTCCTTGCTTACATTCAGTGAGATCTGTTTTACGTTTAATGTTTACAAAATATCAGTTAGTTATGGTAGTTTTCTAATTCATTCATTCATTAAAATACTAATAATGCTTAATTTTATGCTTAAGAGCATTGATGGTGTCACACACATGCGACTACGAAGACATTGTATGGACCAAGCAAAGGTAATTCCACGCCAGACCAGGGGGTGGCGGGGTGCACTAAACCTCCCGTTATCTCTACAGACCAGCCGCCGGAAAACCTGTCTGGGTTAGAACAGATGATGTCACTTCCAGTTCCGGTGCCCAGAAGAATATCACTTCCGGCACCTACTCTGACATCTGAAGAACATCACTTCCGGTTCCCTTACATCACTTCCTGTTCAATCCCTTAAAACCACCATCTTGACAAACCATCGACAGTTCTGTTTGGAACTTGGTATTGAGAATACAATCTATACTAATAAAAGGCAAAGCCCTCACTGACTCACTCACTCATCACTAATTCTCCAACTTCCCGTGTAGGTAGAAGGCTGAAATTTGGCAGGCTCATTTCTTACAGCTTACTTACAAAAGTTGGCCAGGTTTCATTTCGAAATTCTACGCGTAATGGTCATAACTGGAACCTATTTTTTCTCCATATACTGTAATAGACTGCAGCTCGATGGCCGTGGGAGGCGGAGTTGCATCTCACGTCATCACGCCTCCCACATAATTGAGTGCCTGCCCATATAAGGTAAAGTAAACTAAATTTTTTACTCCTTTCCCTGAGCTATAGCCTAGACAACTGCAAACAAGGGATTCCATTTCTAGACCGCGGCAAACTAATATTAAGGCACTTCGCACTTTCTTTTGCATGTATACGATTATTAGGTCGTCAGGTCGGATTATGAAGACACACACAGTAGTGGAGGGCCGACAGTGCCATCCCGGCCAGTTAATAGCAGGGCTGTCTCTCCAGTCTACACGAGACCCGCCACGATGCTTCCAAAAAGGCGCTCATATCGTCAGTGAAGATGTCTCTCTACACTATATAAAAGAAAAAGGCAAATTTCCTTTCTTTACACCTTTTTTCCTTTTATCCCAAACCAAAGCCTTTCTCTCTTAACACTGCTGAGGACACAAAACTAAATTTTCTTTAATTGCTGGTAATGCCGGTAAGGCACATTACCACATGCAGAAATTTGGACGTTCACATAGAAAATGTAATTTCAGTACCACAGCTGTGTAGCGCCTTTCAAAAGGGATCTACAGTAATCCCTCGCTATATCGCGCTTCGACTTTTGCGGATTCACTCTATCGCGGATTTTAAATGTAAGCATATCTAAATATATATCACGGATTTTTCGCTGGTTCGCGGATTTCTGCAGACAATGGGTCTTTTAATTTGTGGTACATGCTTCCTCAGTTTGTTTGCCCAGTTGATTTCATACAAGGGACGCAATTGGCGGATGGCTTGGAAGCTAATCAGAGCACGTATTACATATTAACTAAAACTCCTCAATGATATAAGATATGCATCCCGCGCGATGCTTGATTGTTTGCTTGTCTCTGCCTCTATCTCACCCTCTCTGACATTCTCTGCGCCTGACGGAGGGGGTGTGAGCAGAGGGGCTGTTTGACTAGTGGATACGGACGCTTCTCTAAGAAATGCCGCTTTATCGCAGTGCTTCGGCATATTTAAAAGCACACGTATTGATTTTTTGATTGTTTGCTTTAATCTCGCGCTCTCTCTCTCTCTCTCTCTCTGACGTTCTCTGCGCCTGACAGAGGAGATGTGAGCAGAGGGGCTGTTTGCACAGAGGCTGTTTGCTTAGAAGATACTGACGCTCCTCTAAAAAATGGCGCTTTATTGCGGTGCTTCGGAATACTTAAAAGCACACGTATTAATTTTTTGATTGTTTGCTTTTCTTTGCGAGCGCTCTCTCTCTCACTCTGAAATTCTCTGCTCCTGATGCGGGCACTCCTTTGAAGAGAAGATATATTTGCATTCTTTTAATTGTGAGAAAGAAGATCTCTGTCTTGTCATGAAGCACAGTTTAAACTTTTGACTAAAGGGTGTTATTTCATGTCTAGAGGGCTCTAATAATGTTAACAGTGTGGGAGAGTTTATAAGGGCTTAAAATATATAATAATAACCATACAAACATATGGTTTCTACTTCGTGGATTTCCAAGTGGAACACAACCCCCGCGATCGAGGAGGGATTACTGTACTACCGAGAGATGATCGATATACATTGTAGCAGCTGTTAGTACTACTTACCTGTTGTGTTATACCGTCTTTAAAATGTAGCTTACCCGAAACCACTCCAGTAGTGCTCAATGTATCTTTACTTCTTAAAACGTTAATGTTTTACTGTTTAGTAACTTATAGACTACATTTTATTTTTTCCCTATATATATATATATATATATATATATATATATATATATATATATATATATATATATATATATATATCCGTTTGCTCCACAATCCAAAGACATGCAGATTAGGTGGATTGGTGATTCTAAATTGGCCCTAGTGTGTGTGTGTATATTATTATATATATATATATATATATATATATATAGATAGATAGATAGATAGATAGATAGATAGATAGATAGATAGATAGAAAAAATGTAGATAGGTGTGTGTGTATATATATATATATATATATATATATGTATGTACAGTATATGTATATGTATCGCGGTACATTTTCTGATGCAGCTAGACGAAAACAACTTCGTGACACTGCCGCCAAATACTCACAGAAAAATTCACAACTTAATAGAGATGCTGCCGCTAAATGCTCACGTAGCGATTAGGGTATTGAACAATTCGATGAATGAAACCGGTTATCTTTACAACGGTTGACAAACACGGAATGTAACTTGAACACAACACGTCCTCCAAATACGAACCTGACTGAAAGAAATAATGATAATCAAATCTTTGATGATATCAACACTCATAACAGTGACAAAACAATTACTTTGACAATCATGTTACGTTATTTTTAAAAATGTTTCCTTTTCTTTTTCATTACTTCTTTAACACACTACTTCTCCGCTGCAAGTTTTCTCAGACTAATAATTTCTCTTTTTTTGTGCTAATGCGATGTTTACTTTCTTTGTTTTGACACTGTCGTTTTTTCTGCTTTCATATTCTGTATCTTGCTCTACATGTGTTGCCCCTACTTTTTTTTTTTTTTTGTTTTTCTTGAGTCTTTTGAATTCCAGTTTTAATTATCTCTAACCTGCTCTGCATGTGTTTGGTCCCCTTGTTTTTTAACCTCTTTATGACGTTTTACTTTGTTTTCTACTGTGTCTTTTATTTTTGACCTCGCTTTGTCCCGCTTTTTTTAAATGACACCTGGTCCGTGGTGATTATTTTCCATTTTTCGAGTAATAATTTCCATTTGTTTGCGCTACTGCGATCTTTACTTTCTTTTTGTATACAGTACTTTCTAAGTCCACTGCTTTCATAATCTCTAACCTTCTCTGCTTGTGTATAGCGCCAACGTTTGTGAATGTCTTTATGAAGTTCTACTTTGTCTTTTAATTCTGAGCCCGATTGGATGTGCTTTTTTTTCCAATTCCACTTGTTCTGGGCTGATAATTACTTTCCTTATATTCTGAATTTGCATCTTGATTATTCTTTTTCGCATTTTTCTTCTCTCCAACGCTTTTGAGTCTCTTTTTTTTACGCTACTTTTTCTTCTTCGCTTAGTCATCAACGTTTCATCCATAACGTATTCTTCTTATATTCTTCTTATATGCTTTATATGCGCTGAGAGCCCTGGATCTGTGTGTGCTCAAAGCCTTACACTCACACGATTGAGTGTTTACTGCCCGTTCTCTTATTTGATACTGGTTTTAAGTAGGGCATGTCTTGCAAGAATCTCATTGTCCTGGGTCAATCTCTTGGCACATAGTCTCATGTTTAAGGTCCCCGCGAGATGCTCCGTGGCCATTCTCTTTCGTTTCACGGGTCTTTAAAGTGTCTTCCGTGATCTTAACGTGAAGAGCACGTCTCATCTCCAGTCTCTCTCCCAGGATTTTTTTTTTATGATACAGAGAAATGTTAAAATGTACAATTGTGTAACACACTCAAAATTTATATTTCTTGAAATGAATACTAGTTTTGCTGTCTTTTACAGAAACACTTTACAAAGCTAAAGTTACTCTCTATTCATTCATGCATGTTCTCATTTGCTATCCCAATTTTAAAATTAAACAAAAATTTAAAGTACATTTGACTCACCTGCATATGTTTTTATGCTTTTTAGCTTGTCCTCATTAACGTAAGTAAACAAAGGAGATGAAGCCTTATCTGCCGCATTGTTGCTGCCAGGAGCTACATATCCTGCCTTTCCCTTACGTAAAAGAAAAAAAAAAAACCAATACATTATAGCTTTTAAGATAGTTAACATTTAACAAATATAAACTGGTATGCTATCAAATCTTCCGCATTTGCTCTATTTACTGTGTTAGTCATCTTCCAGTTATGAATATTACCAGAAATGATGAGACCTCCTCTTGGGAGAAAGTGAAACTTCTCACTGAATCTTGCAGTGACAATAATTATGTCTCTCAAGCTCAACAAAATTACACAGTGTTGATAATGGCCTTCAGGAGACATTCACTTATTTACATTAATGAGACGGTTGTGGAAAAAAGTGAGCTTCTCTAAGTTCTTATGGTTATAGACCACTTAATATCGTTCAACACTAACTAGCTAATTGTTCCTTCAGTTTTTAGGAAAATGGAAGATTTTTTTTGTCCTCAGCAACCCCCGCGTCGAGGAGGGATTACTGTATATTTTTTTTTCCATTAAGACTAGAAAATAAAAAAAGAAAATTTTGTACCAATTAAATATAGTTTTCTTTAAAATAAAAAGTCTTCAAGTGATTGACATTTTTCTATGTGGCCTATTTTTTGGCCTGAAGTTTGGAGTGAAGTTGAGAGAGACTCACAAATCTGCGTACACTATGTATAAACTTCATGACACATATAGGATGTATTGGGGGATATGGGACAATGGCTCTAAAGATCCCCACTCAACTATTGAAGTAAACTAATCTTACCCTTCAAAGACATTCTTTCACTTTAGACACCATTTTTTAAAATTAATTACAGCATATAGCATGTATGCCCAACAAAGAACAATAAAATATTTATTTAAAGGTAAAAACACTAACCCATTATTTCAGAAATTTGAGACAAAAGTAGGTTTGACCAGTATGGAAAACTTTTGGCTTTGTGGATTATGCTATCACTGAACAAACAAGCAAGTCTACTTACTGTGACCACACAATTTAAAAAAAAAAAAAAAACAGAAATCCAAAATATCAGATTAAAAAATAATACCACAATACAGGTATGTTTCATTTATATTTGTATCGTTAAGATAACAAAGGGTGATTAAAAATCTGCTGTATTGCAAATTTACTTATCTTAGTGTGCATCTATATATTGGCAATTTTTTTTAACTCTAAGAATTGGTAAATATAATAAATATAAAAGAAAACATTTCATTACCCATGAATTCCAAATAAATACACATATATTTTAGAATGGTAAAATTCTTAAAAGCTGCGATTAGCAAATTTATACAGGTACTGTACAGGTATATGTTTAGCACATTTACATGCACACAAAAAACTTAGTATATGCTTCAAAAAACAGGCGTTTACATGTTTTTCTACAAAGCATTAGTGTTGTAATTATGTCTGTTAGTCTGTGGTTCAACGTGTTTTTGTAAACAAATGTCTCTTTTGTCAAAGTCATTCTTTAGGCTCTTTTTATTAACTGCAACACTTTTAGTATGAAAATATATACAATTCCAAAACTCAGTATAATTTGTGTGCACACACACACACACACACACGCACAAACTCAAGGAACAGCTCAAGAGAATAAACAGCTGATGAAACTATGATATTAACGCCCCTTTGAAAACACTGCATAACAACTTCATCATCGGAAATATGCTCTCTTGCTACATCCTGCACTTTGCCTCCTGCAAATGGATACCAATGAGATCGGATTTAAATAATGCATTTGAGTATGGCAGAGAGTGGATAGAATAATGCCTAGGGCAGTGTGTAGAAGCCAGTTTCTACCAGGGCCAAACTAACAGGTAGATTCAACAGTTGTTTGAGTAGGAGAGGTTCAGTAGCATGAAGCAGGTTAAAAAGAAAAAGGAGAGGCTACTATTGCAGTAAGAAACAAGGTGTGCCAGGCATTAGAGGGGAAGAAAGAGGATATTGTTATTTAATGCCCTTTATGAGGTAGTCAGGGCAATTTCTGTCTGAAAACTGGGTGGTGTTGGGACACTATGTACATAAAAAATAGTACTATGATTTTTTTCAAAGAAAAAAAAAAAAGGTAACTCTAACCCTGAAAAAAGAAAAGGTTAGGTTTACCCATATTTCTTTCTGCAAACCTCACATTAATACAGGCTAATAACTTATATTAAATTTTTAGGCAAGCAATGTGGAGTAATGGCTATAGCTCTGGATTGCAAAGCAAGGTGGATGTTTCAATTGCTGCTTCTGAGTCACTGTGTGACATTGTGCAAGCTACTGTGGCAGTACTATAAGGAGCTTAGGAAATATGTTTACTGTACAGTAATAATTAAAAAAAAAAAGTTGTTTTTGCAAGATAAGAATATAAGGACGAGCTATAATACTCAAGAATAATTTTGCATGGTAATTTTCTAAACAATGACAGTAAACACGAACATATTCTCCACCCAACTTAAATATTACTAGATGACTCACACCTGGAGACAAATCCTGTAATCCACACCAGGTTTCAAACGGTTTTCATCAGCAGCCCAAAGCTGATTCAGGATTTTAGATAATTCTTGATTTACACCGTGTCTATTAAAATGAACAAAAGCAAATTTCTAGAGTTATTGTTTTTTACTTTACCAAATAAATCATTTAGTACAGTAGTTAGTGTTTGTTCACATTGTCGGTTTGTACAGATAAAGTAAAATAAAAACATGTAATATGTCTATTTGTACTGATTAAGTTAAAAAATAAAAATATATACAGCAGTCTGTGTGTTTTTGCTTTGGTAAGGAGAAAAACAGCAGTATTGTGGTTTAATAACAGGAAGTGAGAAACTTAAAAAATAAATAGCAGAATCTAATTTCAATAACAAAATCTGAATTCAATGCATAGTAATATAAATAAAAGTTTAAATAAAAAAATTGCAAGCTTAATATACAATACTGCACATTGAGAATAAATATGAAAAAAAGTTTATCATTTAAACTAGGACATTTAAAAGAAAGAAAAACATGCAAACTCACCCACGCAAACTCAGAGCACAGTCAGGAAGTGAAACCATTTTTTTTTCTTTGTTAAATGTTCTTCACTCTTTGTTATACATTCCCAAGACAGATTTTAAATATAATAAATATAAAATCATCTAAGCACTTCTAAAATTAACAGCCATTTTGCTGAACTTTGCATACGTGTTCACTCATCCCCTATATGCCAACAGGTTTCCTCTAAAAGGCTCTATTTCTACTCATGAAACAAAGAAATAATGTCAGATCTATTGAAAACTCTTAACTGTTGTAAATGTGTGAGTGAGTAAGGTTTGAAGTAGCCTGGCATCCCATTTGGGTTTGTTCTTGTCATGCTGCTGCCAGGACAGGCTGGTGTTACTAGCAATGCTAAACCTGTAAGAATTTCAAGTGTAAGGTAAGTAACAGAATTCTGTGTAGAAAACACATGTAAACCAAGTGGAGATTAGGTTTCCAAATCAAAAATAAACTTTTATTGTTGAGAGTGCAGATATTAAAAAGTCATTCCATTTAAACATTTTTCAAATCTGCTTTAACCCATTTTTATGCGGTATCTTTTGCATGCTTTGACGATTCATTTTATACAAATATAAAATACAGAAGTCTGAATTGAATTTTGAGCAAAAGTTTTTTTTTTAACGAGGCTGTACTTAAAACGCTCAATTAGCATATACATTAGACTGTCACAACTTCATCAAGAGTAAGCACTACTTTATAGTAAATGAGTTAACCAACAATTTCTGAAGATACTCGAGTAACATTATTTGTGAACCTTTAACTGGTTCGTCCGCAATCTTGTCTTATTATTATGGTCGTTGGCAGCCTGAAACATCGGGGGGCAAGACAGCCGCAATGGGAAGCCAATCCAGTGCAGGGCACCGGTACGCAAACCGGATTACCTAAACTATAGACGAGGAGAACACAATTTTGTACAGCTCCTCAAAATACATTTCTCTGGACCTTCCAAGACACTCCCAGCTACTGTGCCGTCCTGCAGCCCATACATAACCTTGAATTTTAAGAAATAACATAAACTCATGATGGATGCAATAACGCTTAAACTAAAAAAAGAATGACAGTCTGAATTTCAGATATCTTTCTTCGCGTACTTTTTGAAAATCAGACAAGTTTATAAAGTCTACTCGCGACCCCCTTGTCTTTTTCAAGAACTCCATTGTTTACAACTACTGCTCTATAATTTAGTTAGAGTGAAGTAAACCAAGTTTGGATGTTTTCGCTCTGCTACACTGTATGAAAACGATATTCCACTTCAGAGTATGCATTCACTTTGATACAAGCCAATTTAATATCTCCAATAACATTAAAGAAATCAATTTATCTTACCCTTTAGCCATTTTATGTTGCTGCTAACCGCGGCTTTGGAGTGGAGCTACTACGCAGGAAGATTACATGCAAAAGATAGCCGTTTTTTTACTGAGTGATGGGCGTTGCGGGGGCGGTGACGACTTGCCTCTTTGGTCTAAACCTTGTCCAATTACATCCAGACATGGGCAAGGGTACATCTGTCACTCTTCTGCAGTTATTGTTAGCCCCTACAAAGCATATACATAGAATTACTAGACGCCGCATAACCAGCAGAATCGTATGTGTACGTCAACGTCGCCGCCATATTGCGAGTGGCACTGCTGTGGGGTGAAGTAATGGATAAAAGATGCCTCACGCATGTGCTGCTTGGGATTGTACAAACCGCTGTACGCTCCAAACCAGATCCCTGGGGATTACATTTTATAGGTACGGCTGAACAATTGTTTTGGTTATATTTGGCCATTAGACAATCCCGTTTTATAATATTAACTTTAGCTATGTCAGGCTAAGCTAGAAAAACTATGTATTTATGTGCTCAAGCGAGCCTCCAAACAACGTTTTGGCTAAACGTATTTAATCACTATGTAGATTGTTGTTAGCCAGAGGTGTGACCAGAACATAATGTGTGGGTGGGTATTTGGTTTGTCTGGGGGGGGCAAAAAATATCCATCCATCCATCCCCATTTTTGTAGGGGGGTCAAATAATAATAACAACATAGTTTTATATACCATATAAAAGCAAAAATTGTGGCATAAATCATAACCTATTGTTCAATAAAATTAACAGAGGCAATGGAACTTGTATTATTATTTTTTGTGAACAAATATAGAACTACATCTACAAGGTAAATATCAATAAAGTCAAATGTATACAACATATGAGAGCAAGAACAGAAACGTGGCTCATTGTAGTCATTAGGGAGGCTATGGGATATCAGTTTCCAGTGTTTAACCTGGATATTATCTACAGGACCAGTCTGCAGTTACTCTTGGCAAATTCTGAAATAAATTCATTCATGTCTAGATTTTCTGTGATGTTTTCCTCATGTGCCAGAATGACTACATTTCTCTTCCTTGAATGCAGCATTGCTCGGCAGAGTGAAGTAAGAATGCGGTTCAAAGTAGAGAAAGTAGAGAAAGAGGTTTCGCATGCAGCTGAAGACACACCAATGATGAGTGCTGTGACATATCGTGAATGAAACATAGGGAAGGCCTCTTTGTACTGCTGAATGCATTTGCGTGCTTCAGAGAGATTAGCATCAGCTGGCAGTTTATTGATCAATACTGCTTTTGCCACAGTAATTTCATTTTGCAAGCTCATGCTGTTTTGCTCTGTGCCTGCAAGTGCCTGAAGTGGTTTCAGGAGAGAATGATCAAGAAATAATTCTGATTTTGGCAGGAGAAGCGATGTGGCCCTCAATAATTCAAAATTTCTCTGAGAGAATCTTGTCACCATTTCTACAATAGCTCTATCAAGAATGCTGAACATAGCCCTTTTAAAAGTTTGATAAGGAGCAATTTGTTCATTACAGTCAACATGACCAAGCGAGATGGGTGTGCTCTAGGTGACGTCAGACGCCAGAGACTTGGCGGAAAAATTTTGAATGAACAGCGAGGAGAATTTGGAAACTCTCCAGGAATACATTGACAGATACTTCGAGGCTATAGTCATGAAAAAACACCAAAATACATCATCCCCAGCCAAAGACGGGACCCCGTCCTCCAAAAGAACTCGTCCAGCAGACTCCCTGGATCAACATCCCCGACGGGTAAAGACTTTGCCGACATTCTGGATTCAATCGACCAACGGTTGTCCAGCTTCGACGCAAGGTTGTCTCTGGTCAAGATCTTACATCGTGAATTCAAATCCCTGAGGGAATCATTGGAATTCAGCCAGCAGCAGGTGGAAACACTGGCTGCAGAAAACGCTTCACTACGGGACTCGGTCAAGTCTCTAACTGAGCATATGACTCATCTGAATGAAGAAAATAAAAAAATTAAAGAGACTATTATAGATCTCCAGGCCCGCAGTATGAGAGATAATCTGGTGTTTTCAGGTATCCCCGAATCTGCTGAAGAGGACACAGAAGCTACGGTTAAAACCTTTATCAAGACTCACCTGAAAATACAGGAGGACTCCATGAAAAAAAATCCGCTTCGAAAGAATCCATCGGCTGGGAGCCAAGAGGCCTGGAGCCCAGAGGCCGCGTCCAATCGTGGCTAAATTTGGATATTTCAAGCAGAAGGAGCAGGTGAAGAGCCGCGGCAGGGAGCTGAAAGGAACAGACTTTAGTGTAAAGCGATCAGTTCCCCAGCGAGATCCTGGAGCGACGCAGAGTTCTGTTCCCGATCCGACGCAGCTTCATCCAGAAGGGCTCCCGAGCTGTCATCGCCGTGGACCGGCTCTACGTGGACGGGCAGCTCTACCGCGACCTCAACACCACTCCCTGGTTATATTAACACCAGTCCAGATAAGATATACTATTATTATTATTATTATTATTATTATAATTATTAGTATTATTATTAGTATAATTTCTTTTTACTCCTCTCCTTCTATTACGCTAATCTAGTTTATCCATGTCATTTCGCTAAGTTACTGCGATACATTACCGTCAGTCTCCACAGCGTTCAAGTGCTGATAATAATGATGTTTTCGTTTCTTTCTAGTTTTTTTTTTCCTTCATCATTCCCCACTTGCCCCTTTGTACGTTCCTCTTACTTCTCCTTTCTTTCACTGCACCGATCACCTGATTTCCTACTCAGTCACACACAACATCCTATGTATTTACAAATCTGCAAGGCACGACCACGAACATATACACCCAGCGTCAACGCATCCACTCCGACCTCACAGCGCACACAATCATACAGGACATACACGCACACTCGCTCATATCTCATTCAGTTGAACATCACACGCAGCGTGCAACATTAGCTACACACACACATCTATGGGCAAGCCTAAGGTTCGTCACATGGAATGTGAATGGAGCTGGCTCCAGAGAGAAGAGGTTAAAAATGTTTAGCCAACTTAGAAACCTACAGGCAGACGTTGCTTTATTACAAGAGACTCATAGACCTACCTCAGCTGCAGATGAACTTAAAACACCTGAGTTTCCTAATGTGTTCTCAGCCTGCTATAACTCTAGGCAAAGGGGGGTAGCAATCTTAATACATAAAAATGTTAATTTCAAAGTACTCAACACAGTCACAGATCCAGAGGGTAGATTTCTAATCATTAAATTATCTATTCTTAACAAAAAATTATGTATTGTCAGTATATATGGTCCAAATGTTGATGATCCCTCATTTTTCCACGCTTTTTTCACTGCACTCTCTGAACACCTAGATTGCGCACTTGTTCTTGGGGGTGACCTCAACTTTGGGCTACATAAAGAAATGGACAGGCTCAGTACAGTTGGAACTCAGCGCAATTGGGAATCTATTAATATATTTAAACAGTACATGAGCGACTATGGACTTTGCGATGCATGGCGTTCTCTTCACCCCAACCGTAGGGAATATACTTTCTTCTCACATGTCCATCACTCTTACTCTCGTCTGGATTATTTCTTAGTCAGCAGCTCACTGCTGAGTGACATTTCAGACACAGAGATACACACTATAGCTATCAGCGATCATGCTCCTGTATCTCTAACTCTAATAAATAAGAAGGCCATTCCACCAAGTAAAACTGGAGATTTAATACATCATTGCTTAAAGATGTAGATTTTATTAACTATTTCAAAAAAGAGTGGGCTCTGTATTTAGACTATAATGACCTGCCTGGAACATCAGCATCAGTTCTCTGGGAAGCAGGCAAAGCTGTGATGAGAGGTAGAATAATTTCATTCTCATCACATAAAAAGAAAAGAGAAAGTAAACGTATTCAGGAATTGGAAGAAACCATCAAATTCTTAGAAGAAGCCTACGTATCCTCTCAGAAACGGGAAATGCTGAACAAAATATGTAAAGCAAAACTAGAATTAAATGAAATTATCAATAAAAAAACTCAATTCTTAGCACAAAGACTTCGGTGGCAAAACTTCGAACATAGTAATAAGTCAGGTAAATTTCTAGCTAATCAGTTAAAAATAAATAAAGAAAAAACAACTATATGTGCTGTTAAAGATTTATCTGGGGAAACAGTATATGACCCTGAAGGAATTAACATCACTTTCAGGGACTTTTACAAATCTTTATATTCACCACAGATAAACCCATCTAAATATGAAATTGACCAGTTTCTTGATAATATAACTATTCCAAAATTATCAGATTTACAAGCAATGGCATTGGATTCACCTCTGACCTCAGATGAACTCCAGGAAGCCCTGAATAGTATGCCCAATACAAAGGCTCCAGGTCCAGATGGTTTTCCAGCAGAATTCTATAAAGAATTCTGGACAATTCTGGCACCAATATTCTACAGGATGCTGCAAGAAGCCAAGAGGGATGGCATTCTACCACCAAATATGAATTCTGCCAGCATTAATCTCTTGCTAAAACCAGGAAAAGACCCACTATTACCTACCAGCTATTGACCAATATCCCTTATTAACGTTGACCTTAAAATAATCTGCAAAGCTCTGTCAAAAAGAATAGAGAAGATAATGCCTCACATAATTCATCCTGATCAAACTGGTTTTATAAAAGGGAGGCACTCCTCAACAAATACATGTAGATTACTTAATTTGATCGACTATTCGTATAATAAAAACCTTCAAACTACAATATTATCTCTAGATGCAGAAAAAGCATTTGATAGAGTCAACTGGAATTTTCTATTTGCAACTTTACAAAATTTGGTTTTGGAAACTCTTTCTTAAATTGGTTAAAAATAATATATAATGCTCCAACAGCATGCGTCAGGACAAATGACCAATCATCTTCCAGCTTCTGTCTCAAGAGGGGCACCAGGCAGGGATGCCCTCTCTCTCCCTCATTGTTTGCAATTTTTATTGAACCACTAGCAGCAGCGATTAGACAGGCGGCAATGATTAAAGGCATTAAATGTAAAAATATAGAACATAAAATCAGTCTTTACGCAGATGATGTGTTACTTTTTCTCCAACATTCACAAACCACGCTCTCTGAGGTAATCACATTAATAAATTCTTTCTCAAGTGTCTCAGATTATTCGATAAACTGGTTAAAATCTACAGTTCTTCCAATTAACTGCTCCTTCCAGAACTCTTCTTCCACTGCACTTCAATCTGGAAATCTATACTAATAAAAGGCAAAGCCCTCACTCACTCACTCACTCACTCACTCACTCACTCACTCACTGACTCATCACTAATTCTCCAACTTCCCGTGTGGGTGGAAGGCTGAAATTTGGCAGGTTCATTCCTTACAGCTTCCTTACAAAAGTTGGGCAGGTTTTATATCGAAATTCTACGCGTAATGGTCATAACTGGAAGCAGTTTTTCTCCATTTACTGTAATGGAGATGAGCTTCAACGCCGTGGGGGCGGAGTTTCGTGTGACATCATCACGCCTCCCACGTAATCACGCAGTCCATAGAAAACCAGGAAGACCTAAAAAAAGCGCTGAAGAAAACATGCATTATATAATTGAGAAGGCAGCGAAACAATAAGAAGCGAGCGAGTGACATATACAACCATATTCATGAGTTCTGCTACTGAAACAAAGCACGATGTAAACCTACACTTTAAATTAAGTTCATAGACAGGCTGTCGCTGGCGTTTGTAATTTAGTGCCTGCCCATATAAGGCCGTCCGTCCGCGGCAATCCAATAGCAAACTCCCACTAAATATTCACGGGTTAAGGACTGTGCTTATGCAGAGGAAGATGAGATGGTCAGGGTGGTGTTTGGTACAAACTCAGCGAAACTGCGACAGAAAGTTTTAAGTGCCAGGACTAAGGTAACATTAAATACAGCCATGGACATAGCACGAGATGGCACCAGCACAGCTGGGAAACTTCGATGCATGTACACCGAACGGCTCACGTGAACTGAGGCAGTGCACAGATAAAAAGCAACAGTTCCAAAGAGCCTGAACAAAAACCGAATTACACAATTGAAAAGGCAGCAAAAAATATGAAGCGTCACATACATACAAGCATATTCATAAATCCAAAACAAAGCACACGTTGGAAAAAGTCAATGTCCCGCTAAAGGAAGACAGTGTAAAAAATACCGTGCATGCAGTGTGTCAGGTCTCAGATAAAGAAGACGAGCTGTTTATTGATGCAGTAAGAAACGAATCGATGAATGAAACCTGTCATCTTTACAACGATTGACAAACACGGAATGTAACTTGAACACAACACAACCTACAAATACGAACCTGATTGAAAGAAATAATGATAATCAAATCCTTGATGACAGCAACACTCAGTAACACTCACAAAACAAATACTGTATATTGACAGTCATGTTACGTTATTTTTAAAATGTTCCGTTTTCTTTTTCATAGCTTTTTAACACACTACTTCTCCGCTGCGATACGCGGGTATATATATATATATGTATATATATATAACCCGATCTACATACTCGAATAATGGATACTTAATTCGCCATCAATGATTGTTTTGGTAAAGCCATACTCAGTGTATTCATTAGATGAACGGTAAAAAGTAAGAGCGAGGGGAGGATGACTTATTGAGGCATGCAGGCTGTAGTGCGCGTCAACTCTATCTGAATTGCGCGATCACATTTGAAAAAATATATCTTTTCAAGTTCTATTTAGTCCATATGTGTCAAACTCAAGGGCCGCGGGCCACATCCGGCCCGGCGTGTAATTATATCCGGCCCGCGAGATCATTTTATATACTGTATTATTGTTATTAAAGCCCGGGTATATGAAGCTGGTAACACAATAAACTACAGATCCCATAATGCAGCGCTTCAGCTGCCTTGCCGAACACTTACCGAGTTAATCAAGTTATTGCCAAGCTAGCTCACACGATGCTGGAGAGAAAAGTTGATTATGAAAATAGAGCCTTTAAAAACCGATGGGAGGCTGAGTATATGTTTACTAAACCCGTGTGTCTCATTTGTGGAGCTAATGTGGCTGTAATTACAGAATTTAATCTAAGACGGCACTATGAGACAAAACATCAGGTTAACCTGAATGCAATGCAGAAGATACAGAAAGCAGCATAATTAAATAAGAATCTGACACTTCAGCGGACGTTTTAACCCGTGCACAATCACAAAGTGATTTCAAGTGAAGCTGCTTTTATGGGAGACACAAATGCACCAGTGCACCTTGCCTCACTTTCCCTGTTGCCAAGTAATGTTGAACCAAGTCGTCACTACGGTGTTCCCAAATACGCACTTTGCTGATAAACTGAGCGCACTGAGTTTGCACGGCGCTTTGGTGACTTCGAAGAACAAAAAAAGTCCGTCTACATGCGGCTCGAACCTTATGCATTCATTATGTTCATAATATCCACGCAGACTTGCACGTAAGAGCGGGAGTTATCCGTTTTAACAAGCAGCGTATTGCACTGATACGAAATAGCTGTGTGTGTATATATGTAGATATGTATGTATATGTATATATATGTTTATATATGTGTGTGTGTGTATGTATATATATATGTATTTGTGTGTGTATGTATGTATATATATATGTATTTGTGTGTGTATATGTATGTGTATATATGTAGATATATATATGTATATATATATATGTGTATATGTATAGATATATATATATATATGTTTATGTATGTGTGTGTAAATATATATATTGTAGCGACCCGTGGAGGAGTCTTTTAAGATTTCGAGCCGAACTCTGCCGTGCACCTCTCCGAAGCTGTCGGCTAGCGGCTTGCCAGCGTCATGCACGCAACTGCACCCAGCTCTTTAAGAAAGAGAACACTCGTGCCCCATACACCGCACGACTCGAGTGTCTCGGTAGTTTGCTTAGATAACATCTTAGCAAATAAACAGCTCTGTCCTGTTGTATCTTTTTATTACAGAAGATAGTCAGAAACAAAAGCTCAACATTATTGCGGCCATTGCCAAGGTCAAGCACGAAGACACATTTCAATAAATTGGTACTTTTTACAAAATAAATAACCCCCGGACGGCGATAACCCAAACCCACCCAACCAATTAAATACAAACACACCATTATTTACAACACAAATGACAATACGTAAATTCCGACATACAATAAGCTTTTTATAAATTACCCATAATTTCCCCAAACTATTTACATAAATTACCCATGAGGCGTCACTCCGCCAGCGCTTGCTGCCGGGTTGTTACACAGCCCCCTCCTAAGAGGGTTAGTGTCCCCACAACCCTACTCATCACAGATAAAATCACGTAAATGTCCTGGCCGTCGACGGACACGCTTTGTCCTGCCGGAGGTGCCATCACTGGTGTCGGGCTCAGTCCTGTCACTGTCTGACTCGGTGCCGGGGGTGGAGGTTGGAGAACCGCTTATATTTTCGAGTTGTTGTTGCTCTGGGGCCAGTGGGTGGTATGGTGCTAAACGGTCCTTGTGCAGCACCACCCGCCTGCCTCGTCCAGGCATTCGGACTCGGAAAACTACCTCCGATATTTTGTCCAATATTTCTCCCGGTCCTTGCCAATGGTGGGCTAGTTTTGGGGACAATCCCGTTTCCGCGGGCAAAATACCCACACTTTGTCCCCTGGCTTCAGCGCCGGGCCATGAGCCCGCGAGTCATAAGCCCGTTTTTGGCGTGCTCCAGCTCCCTCCAGGGCCTCCCTGGCCAGTCGATGAACGGTGTCCAGCCGCTCTTTTAGCCGTCTAAAATAATCCATTTCGGGCCCACCAATAATCTCAGGCTCAGGGGGTGAGCCAAACACTAAATCCACCGGCGCGCAAGTTCCCTTCCAAACATCAGCCCGCTGGCGTGCATTGGCTCGACTCCTGCACTGCTGTCCGATATGCCCATAGGACCAAAGGCAAATGTTGGTCCCAGTCCCGCTGGTGTTGACTGGTCAGAATTGCCAGTTGAGTGGCCAGGGTGCGATTAAATCGACCGACCAATCCATCACTTTGTGGGTGAAGGGGTGGTCCGGTCTTTTCACCCCAGTCGCTGACACACCTCCTGAACAAACGGCTCTCAAAGTTCCGCCCCTGATCGCTGTGGAGCTCGTCCGCAACTCCAAATCGAGTGAACATTTCATCCACGAGTTTTTGGGCAGCTGTGGGGCACTCTGATCCGGAACTGCATACGCCTCTGGCCATTTGGTAAAGTAGTCCATTGCTACCAAAACGTAGCGATTTCCGGCTTCCGTTACAGGAAAAGGACCCAGTATGTCCACGCCAATTCTCTCCATGGGTGCCCGACCAGGTATCGTTGCAATGGCGCGTGAGAACGTTGACCAGGTCCTTTTTGTGCAGTGCAGACGTCACAGCAGTGGACGTGTAGCTCTGCGTCTTGCCGACACCGGCCAATAAAACCGCTGCCGTAGTCGACGACTGTCTTAGCGTTCCGTAATGTCCGGATCCAGCCGCTCCGTGGACCCATCGGAGGACCTCGCGCGCAAAGCCTGGGGAACCAGAGTTGTAGCCGGTCAATTCCTCCCCGGTGCGTGCCACCGCCTGTAGATTACGCCATCGCAACTCCAAGTTGCCCAACTGAGAGTGGAGTATTTTGAGTTCAGGCCCCTGTGACGACACGGTTTGCCAGTCGGGACGTTCTTGTGTCTCCAACCAGCCCTTTACCTTTTCTAGTGCTTGATCGTTCGCCTGTAACTGCCTCAATTGGTCAATAGTGTACGGCTCCCCTACTCCAACAGTGTCATCTATCCTTGCGGATGCGGACGATGGCCCCAGCCCCCTTTCTTCCTGTCGGCGGCAATATCGACATTCATTGCTGAGGCATGGACGCCTGGAGAGGGCATCAGCGTTGGCATGCTGCCGTCCCGGTCGGTGCTGTATCTCAAAGTCATATTCTTGTAGAATCTCCATCCACCTTGCCACCTGGCCCTCTGGTTGCCTGAAATTCAACATCCAGGTGAGGCTAGCATGGTCAGTCCGCAGTGTGAACCTAGTGCCCAATAGGTAGGGCCGAAAGTGCCGTCCCGCTAGGATCACTGCCAACAGTTCCCGCCGAGTGACACAGTAATTCCTCTCCGTCGACTGAGGCTGCAGCTGTAATAAGCTATCACTCTTTCTCCAGCCTCCCCCTTCTGTGAGAGCACGGCCCCAATCCCCACATTGCTAGCGTCAGTGTCCACCACAAAAGGTTGGTTGGGGTCAGGGTACGCCAGGACGGCGCTGACGAGGGCAGCCTTTAACTGTTGGAAGGCGGCTGTGCAATCCTCCGTCCACCCAAACTGTTGGCCCTTACTCGTTAGTCGGTGCAAAGGGCTGGCAATGGTCGCAAAGTTTTTTACGAATCTTCGTAGTAGGAGGCTAAACCCAAAAGCTCCGCAGTTCAGTGATATTGGCTGGTGGGGCCAGTTGCTCACGGCAGTCACCTTCGCGGGTCTGTAGCCACCCCACTCGCTGATTACGTGCCCTAGAAACTGAGTCTGTCGGGCGAGAAGATTGCATTTCTCAGGGTTTAACCGCAACCCGGCGCTACTGAATGGCGGTCAGGACCTCCCTTAAATTGTGCACCGCCTGGTCAAAGTCTCTGGCATGAATCAGCAGGTCATCTAAATAGACCACACAACGGGTTCGGGGAATGTCTTTAGGACCCGCTCCATTAGTCTTTCAAACGTGGCCGGCGCATTACAAAGTCCAAACGGCATTACCTTAAACTGCCACAGCCCTTGTCCGATGGTGAATGCAGTTTTGGGTCGGTCCTCTGCTGCCAGTTCTACCTGCCAATATCCACTGCGCAAGTCCAAAGTGCTGAACCAACGGGATCCAGCCACATAGTCCAATGCATCATCGATGCGAGGCAATGGGTAAGAGTCTTTTCAGTGACTGCATTTAATTTACGAAAGTCCACACAAGGCGCCAACCCCGTTTTCTTCCGCACCATGACCATGGGTGCGCCCAGGACTGTCAGAAGGCTCAATGATGTCGTTGGTTACCATCTCGCGAATCAATTCTTCGGCAGCTTGGCGTTTTGCAAGAGGCAATCTGTGGGGGCGCAACCGAATGGGGGCGGCGTGGCCAGTGTCAATGTGGTGTTTGACTAACGAGGTTCTGGTGCAGTCCTCTTCTCGAGCCGCAAAATGTCCACAAAGTCGCTCAATACTTTCTGGAGTTGCTCCTGCTGTGGCGTGCTCAGCTGTTCACCACTTCGATGGCCCAATTCCTCCACAGCAGCAACCGCCTCAGTGGATGGGTGGTCGTGTGAGGAAAACCGTTGGGGAGCACTGGTCTGAGCTGCAATACTCTCCTGGGGGTCCTCTTCAGTCCCTGCATCTTCCGAACAACGGTCGGGAGCCGGTGAGCCGTGGTGTCCAGGCAAATCCAAGCTAACAGCCCTTCCAGGATGATTCCAGCCCGATTGGAGCGACACAGTCTCATTACCTACGCAGAGGATGGCCCTGGACACATCAACACATGCTCCCCAGTGGGCCAGCAAGTCTAACCCAATTATGCATTTGTCTTTAATGTCCATGAGCCAGAATTCGTGGCTGGTCTGGCTCGTCCCTACTACTACAGTCAATAGTTTCTTTCCGGCATTTTTGTCCGCTCACCCGTAACCGCGCAGTTCGATGTTAGAAGGAGTCCAGTCTTTTGGAAGAGGACCAGCTGTTTCGGGCAACACTCCTCTCTGTAATAGACAAATAGTGGACCCCGTGTCCACTAAGGCACTGCATGGCCGTCCGTCTATAATGCAGTCTAGGTACAGTCCACCTGAAAACCCACAGCCCCACTTTAGGGCAGTCATTGCGGAGGGATGATGATGGCTGGGCGCGACTGACCTCCACACCCTCAGGTTGGTCCCTTTCTACCACTCGCCAACTGCTCGTTAGCGGCTTGGGCGTGATGATTGACGTGCCGGAGACCCAAGCTGTAGTACCTCTTCAGCCCGTTCAGCCTCCCGTAGTGCCTCACTCAAATGTCTGGGCGACAGCAGACAGACATGCTGGACGGAGACGCTCTGGTGTAAGGCCCCGCAGGAAAGCATGAACACTGAGTTCTTCCCTTGCTGCTGTCGAGAAAGTAGGGTAACCTTTCCGTACATAGACCCTGATGTCAGCTGCAAATGCTCCCACACTCTCACCTTCACGCCGATGTCGGTTTGTCAGCTCCTCCCTGTTGTGTTCCGCTGAGGTTCTCTGTCCAAACGACGGGTGAGAGCATCGGTGAGGGCCTGAAGATCACGACACTCCTCAGGCGGCAGGTCGATGAGTACCTGAAGTGCGGGACCCTCCAAGGCAAGGGCCAAGTGTGTTGCAGCTTCCTCGCAGCTCCAACCATTGTGAAGAGCAGCCAGATCCACTTGTGCAAGGTATGGCTCTAGGGCGCCAACCCGCTGTATCGTGGCAGCTTAGCGGGTGACCGTGGGGAGGACCGGCCGACTGGTGATTTGGGGTGTCGCGGCAGCTACAGGTTCATTCCGCCGTGCCTAGAAGATCGCAACACTGTCCGGGGAATACTGGCACCCTCAGGCCAGTTTGTCCTTTTTCTCCGTGCAGTTCTGCTGATCAGGCGCTCCAACATAACGCTATTTTCCGAGATGGCACGCTCTATTTCTTCAAGACTCTGTTCCATGACGGCGTCTTCTTAACAGCCTGGTCTCCCACTTCTGACACCAATGTAGCGACCCGTGGAGGAGTCTTTTAAGATTTCGAGCCGAACTCTGCCGTGCACCTCTCCGGCTGTCGGCTAGCGGCTTGCCAGCGCCATGCACGCAACTGCACCCAGCTCTTTAAGAAAGAGAACACTCGTGCCCCATACACCGCACGACTCCGAGTGTCTCGGTAGTTTGCTTAGATAACATCTTAGCAAATAAACAGCTCTGTCCTGTTGTATCTTTTATTACAGAAGATAGTCAGAAACAAAAGCTCAACATTATTGCGCGGCCATTGCCAAGGTCAAGCACGAAGACACATTTCAATAAATTGGTACTTTTACAAAATAAATAACCCCCGGACGGCGATAACCCAAACCCACCCAACCAATTAAATACAAACACACCATTATTTACAACACAAATGACAATACGTAAATTCCGACATACAATAAGCTTTTTATAAATTACCCATAATTTCCCCGCAAACTATTTACATAAATTACCCATGAGGCGTCACTCCGCCAGCGCTTGCTGCCGGGTTGTTACAATATATATATGACAACAACACTCATCACTCACAATAGTGACAAAACAATTACATTGACAATCATGTTACGTTATTTTCAAAATGTTTCCTTTTCTTTTTCATTGCTTCTTTAACACACTACTTCTCCGCTGCGAAGCGCGGGTATTTTGCTAGTATTAAATATTTAGGTATTAATATTTCACCTAGGCTAGCGGATTTAACTAAATTAAACCACATCCCACTCTTAAAGAAGGTGGAAGATGATTTGGCTAGATGGAAGTCTCTACCCATATCACTCATGGGAAGAGTAGCCTCAATAAAAATGATGATTTTACCAAGAATTAATTATGTATTTGCAATGATCCCAAGCAAACCAACACCGGACTGGTTTAGATCTCTGGACTCCTCCATCTCTAAATTCCTTTGGAAAGATAAACCCCCCTCGTATTAGCTTAAAAACACTACAAAAGACTAAAGATAAAGGAGGACTAGATTTGCCTAACTTTAACCACTATTTCTTAGCCAACAGGCTTCAGCACATCTCAGGGTGGTTTAAACATACCCTCTTAGATGAACCTTGGCTAGACATAGAAAAGGCACTATGCAATAAGATAGAGATCTCTGATCTGCCATTCTTTAGCATAAACATTAAACGACACATATGTTTCAAAAGCATCAGCATCAGCTCCTCTCTGATGGCTTGGTGGGAGTTTCTAAAATTGACTAAGTCTTCATTAATCCCATGCAAACGCACCCCCATCTGGAACAACCCTGACCTACTACAAAACAATAATATGATAAACTTCCCAGATTGGAGTTGTAAAGGTATTAAGTACTTAGAACATATATTCGAAGGAACAGACTTTATTTCGTTTGACAGATTAGTAAAACAATATGGGATTAACAAGAATAGATTTTAGAATATCAACAAGTAAAATCTATAGTAAAAGGAAATATAAGTTTAATCAAATCAATTGCAAATACCATCAGGTGTGGCAGAACTATTAAATTTCAAACCCCCTAAATTACTGTCTAAAATATACAGGACACTCTCCAAAATAGATGAATCGGTATCCCTTCCTATTGAAATGGGAGGCAGATTTATCAATCAGCTGGGACCATAATTTCTGGTCCAGATAAGTTTAAAAGTCTTTAAACTGATTAGAAATCCCAGTTTACAATTAATACAATACAAAATCCTACATAGAGTGCACTATACAGGTCAACGGATGTTCAGGATGGGTTATATGTCTTCTAACAACTGCTCTCACTGTCAAGGCGACACACCTGACATCTACATCCACACTCTTTGGTTCTGTCCACCTGTTCAGAGGTTCTGGAACAGGATTTGTGAAGACTTATCAAAGTGTCTGAAATGCACCATTCCAACCTCTTCTTCAGTCTGCTTGTTGGGCGACCTAGACTGTGTCACCATGGAGATTAATACAATCCATATGGCTTATATCGCCTTATGCATTGCTAAGAAGACTGTTCTCATGAACTGGAAAAATAAAACAATCTTAATATCAACCAATATAGAGACCGTTTGTTGGACTATATTAGTCTTGATACAGCTTCTGCCACCACAATCTCCCTGGGCTCCTTTGATCGGTTCCATTACTTAGTGGGGGTGGGGATCGCGGCTCTGTCCCACTTTAGTCTTTGTTGTTGATGTGGGGGGGACATACAGGCCTGGGGCATCTGGGGGCTCACGGGGGCAGGTTTCTTGGGGTGTCAGCGCTGGGGCTGTGGTCCTGGCCTGGACGGGCATAGGGGCTCTTGGATGGTGCGCCTCTGGTAGCTGCATGCTTCGCACTGGCGGAGCCTGTGCTGGTGGACGGGCTGCCAGCCTGGTAGCCGCCGCACCCGGGAGGCTCCGGGCGGCCTGGGGTTCTGGGGCTGCTCCGCCTCTGGGCTGGGGTTCTGGCTGGGGCGGGGGGGCTTGGGTCCTGTGGGGTGTGTCGCCGGGGTTGTGGGTCAGTGAATATACTTGGGCCCGGCCCTGGCGCGGGGGCTCTCAGCGCATCGGCGGAACTGGGGGCCTCGTTAGCTGGCGGGGAAGTTGTTGCCATCTGTCTGCAGGTGGTCCCTGCTTATGAGGTGCCCACTCTGCAGGCGGGGGGAGCCAACAGAGGTGGAGGATGGACTCGCCTGGGTTTCTATTGTCATATGTAGTTTGGGAGTTGACTGAATGTTGGGATGGGCATAGTTTTTGCATGGTGGTGGGGGCCGGAGGGCTGCGCCGTTCTCCGGGTCGCCTGGTGGTACCGCTGGCGTGGGCCCTGGTCTCTGGGCCTGGGCCCCCTGCCCTGGATGGTTTCTGGGGAGCGGGGGTGCCTATGGGGGTCAGCAGGGGAGCTGGCACCGGGGTGGGGGTGGCATTCCCCCCCATTCTTCCTTTCCTTCCCATCCCTTAATGCTCCCCTTCTCCCGCTCCATCACACCAACACTCATGTAGGGCCTGGAGGTGCAGGTGAGTTGCTGGGGTGCAGGGAGGTATTCCTCCTTTGTCCCCTAGTGACCACCTGTATCTCTATTTTAATTCACAAATTAGACATTCCCATTACCTACCCTTTCATGACACATACATATAGGGCCTTGGGGGTGGACACACTGAATGGTGTCAAGAGGGCGGTCTGTTCATTCATCCTTACCTCTGGCCAGTGTCTACTTCTCAATTTTAAATCACACATAGACAGTGAGGGTTCTCGGGAGGAGAGGTGTTCAGAGCCATATCCTCCTCCTGTTTTAAAAGCACTTCAGAACAACACTCACCAACATCATATTAGAGCGGAGAGGCGGGCCCGCTCTTTCTGTTCGCCGGCTGGGGCTGGGGGCTGAGAGGAGGAGCTGGCCGTCGAGTCAGGTTCTGGGCTGGTGGGCCTCCGGACTACTGCGGGAGCTGGGGCGGTCCTCCTGGTCTACACCCCAGAGGTAAAGTATACATGGGGAGTGGGAGTGTGTGTACAGTGTTCATTTTTGTATGTCTCCATGTTGGATGAGTGTGTGAGCGATTGTATACGTGCACATGAAGGTGGGAACGTATGCTTGTGTATACGTGTGCCTGTATGTCTATGTCTTTGTGTCAGGTCAGATCTTAGACTCCACCTCACTCAAAACATCGCAAGCTCCCTCAGGGAGGGGCCTTACTCTTCCAATCCCCCACTCCCTGCCGGTGGATGATCCCCCCAACCGCTGTTGTGTTGGCGGTTCTCAATGTCCTGGGCTGGATACACGGGTGGGTGCTGGCTCACTCCCGGCGATTGCTTGGCGGGACCTGGACCTCACAGCAGTGTCAGGCCCCTGCTGGTGGGCGGGGGGCTCTTGGATCCGACTGCCGACGGGGCCCGCGGGCTCGCCACCATGGCCCCCCAGGGCTTTGGCACAGTGGCTGCTGGATGACCTTTCTCCGGGGCTCTCCTCTGCTCTTTTCTGAGTGGGGGCTGCAGTCATCCCTGCGTGGATCCACCTAGGACTCCTGTGTCAGGGAGTTTCTCTGGATGTCTGGGGCACGGGTCTCCTACATATCTGCTTCGGGTCCTGGGGAGCGGGCTGCTGTTCCCACACACACTATTACACTATTAGACATTTACATGGAAGAACCTTATGAATACAAGTGCGCTCACATATACGGGTGTGCACACAGGTGAACACGTGTGTATAATCAGGTAATCACAGACACACACTGTCTTGCCTAGTGGCTCCCTCTAATCCTATCTTGTAATATTAGTACTATGTGCTGTTCAATAACATTTAATATTTATTAATCACTGTGATTGATACAGATGTTGGTTGCTGTGTTTTTGCCTGTTTTTTTTTTCTCCTCTCAACAGGTATTGAAGCAGATTGTCGTGTTTTGTTTTGTCTCCCCCTCTCTCTCTATCCTCCTTTTTATCTTTTCTTCCATTGTCCACCATCTGACTCTTTCCCCACTTTCTTCCTTTTTCTTTTGTTTTTGTTTTCCCACGGTCCTGTCTGTGACTATAACAAACCTATTTAAAAGAAAAATAAATATATATATATTTAAAAAAAAAAGCCATGAATGATGACAGCACAGCTACACATACATTACATATGCATGTGTCATCTGTGTTACTGACAGGCTGGTAAAAAAAAAAAAAAAAAAAACATGAATAAGCGTAGACACGACAATACTATCATCAAGCTGTGAATTAATTTTCCATTTCCTTTTGAGCGAATTGGTAGGCCTACTTTCACACTGAAAGAAATGCTCAATTGCATTGGCTGGTTTCAGCACACCAAGCACATGAAGGGGGAATTTTCCTGTATTGAAGAAATTCTGCTTTTTTAATTGGGTCAAAAGACCACATGCCTATATGCAAATGTTAAAAATGGGCAGTGTCAGCCTCTGCTACCTCTGAGAGAAGCCCCCTTAAAGCTTCCTCATTGTTGACAATGGACTTTGTGACATCATAATGACTGGTCCATCGTATTTCTAGAAGTCTTTTCAGTGTGGGTGTATCGTATGTGTGTGAAACATAATGTCTGTGACAAAATGTGTTCAATGAATTTGACCAGTCAAAGAACTTCTTAGCCAGAGGTTCTGATTCCATTGCATGTATCACCGCTAAATGGAGCTGGTGGTTGTAGCAGTGTACATATGGAATGTACTTACCAACTTTGTTTTGTAATAAAGCCTGGGCACCACGCCTTGCCCCAGACATGACAGAAGCACCATCAAAACACTGACACACTAAATTGTATGGGTTGTAACCTAGCTCAGAGAGATGTGACATAATTTGGTTACAAATATATTCAGCATGAAGCTTATTTAGTTCAATTAAGCCAATCAGGTGTTATTCAGGGATGGAGTTGTGGACGAATCTAATCACTACAGACAAATTCTCAATGTTACAGTGATCCCTGGTACCATCACTTTTAATGCAAAGTCCAGGATATTTCATATTTGGTCCTGATATGTTTTACCACCATTTTGGCAAGAGTCTCAATTATTTCATTTTGAATTACATTGGATGTGTATTTTGCGTTGTCTGGGATGTATTTTACAGTTTCTGCAAGTCTGGCATGTTTTTTGATTGTGTAATCAAAGAAGTTAAGGAAAAGTCCCTCCTCCTCACCTACGTGATTGTGACCACGCAGAACCAGTTCATTGACTGCAAGGAACTGAACGGCCTCCCCAATGCTTTTCACATAATATCTATTCTTTTCTATCTGGGCTGGACCCAGTAGTTGAACTATGCTTTCACCCGTCTCTGCCCGGCGCCGATACTTTTGCCATGTGTAGTGACTTTAGAATGGTTGCTGATGCTTTAAGGGAAGACAGACACAGCAATACTGTATTCGGATTGTGCCATTTATTCTACAAAACAAGCAGTAAGGGGCACAGTCAGCACACGCAACTTCAGGTGCTTTCTCAGTCTCCTATAGCAAGGCAAACAATATGCTAATGAGGCTGGATCTCCGTTAAACCAAACACTTTTAAAATCCATTTCTGCCGACCAAAAGTGACGACAGAACATCAAAATACATCAATAACGCTATTACGTGATGTTTCCATGCAGTTTCAGACAGAAAACACTAATTCAAAACTTGTCAGCTTACACGAGAGACGGAGAGTATTGAGAAGCGCCTTACCTGCAAAGGCATCATCAAACTTTTGCCAGGAGTCTGCTGTACACTGCATGTGTGTCCTATGGGTGTTGCATTAATTAAAGCCCCCCCCGGCTACAACAGGCAAACAGGAACTATATACAAAAGATACAATGATTGCATTCACATTAAACAAAATTCACAATATATAAAACAGAAGAATTTCAGTATATAAAAAAATAGTTTTGAGAATGTTCACAAAAATATCTATATATATAATTCACTAAGGCAATACAACCATGGAAAGCACGCCGGAAGGGGCATGGATTCACTAAGCCGCCAACAAGTGAGACACCTATGGCGCATGCAGGAAGGAGCCACGCCCACCAACTCCAAGACCATTGGATACGACGACAATTCGCAGGGCCACGCCCACCAACTCGGACGCAACAAGACAGAAAAAATGGCGTCATTTATATTCGTCTAACATAGAGGCCACATGCAGTGCAGGTCAGGTTAATGTCATGTGCATGTCATGCACCTCCAAGCTACGTTGACTGTTCATCGAAGTAGTGATGGGCGGAGTGAAGCCTCATGAAGCATCAAAACGTTTGAAGCAATTGTGTCGGAAATCGTATCGAAGCTTCGAAGCATTTGACACTCACCTCTCTAGTGACCCCTCCTGGCTATTTTCATTAACATTACACAAACTCATGATCCACTTCAATGACGTCTGTTATAACTCTTATTGCTTTTATTTTTTCGCTGCTACAGACTGACAACGAAGAGAAGGGTTCGTCAGCAACTTATAGTGTCTGATCTCTAAAAAATATAAATATATATATAACTAACGCCGACAAGCAGAATGCAATATACGATAGCAAGAGTTAAACAAAATAAGACGCCTCACTCATGGATTCCCGGCTCTTTCAATTAGTATTTACTTTTGCACTGTATCATTATAATCGCTCCTGTTATTAGTATTAGAATTAACCTTCATCTTTTCTTGAGATCACATTTAATAGCCTTAAATGTTTTCTTTGGTTTGACTTAATTAAAATGGAGTAAACGGAAAATAAAGGTTTATCCCTGTACTTTGCAATGATATAGGTAAGCACATTTGAGAAAGAAAAGGTGAAATCCTTAAATCAGTTGTTATTATTCGATCAAGTATTGAAATATTTCATTTATTAATACTTTACAATATTTTGTGGAGCACAAAAGTAACGAATTAGCTACAAAGAAATGACGCTGTCAATGGCTCAACTAACTAAGGTAGTTGCTTTTCAAATTCTGAGCATAGTGCTAGCCCGCGTTTGATCCGACTTAAAGACTCATCAAAATTAACAATAATAAAAAAAATGATCAGAATTTAAATCTTTATAACCAATTTGAACTAAATAATTTTGAGAGATACTGTGGAAGGATCACATAAGAGATCTGTTCGGGAATCACCAAAATCGCCATCAAAATGCGATGTCTAATTGCAGATGGCAGCTCACTTATTTACATTAATCCATTTCTATTCATTGCCATTTGACGTCCATGAACCCCTCCATTGAATAAGGCAGTGGTTCTCAACCTGTGGGGCGTGAAGTAACAAAAAGGGGGCGCGAAGATGTGAAAAAAAGAAAACATCTGCTGGAACCAAAACAAATTAACTTAAACTACATTCTGATAATAGAACAATAAATACTGTACTGTATAGAGTTAGATAAATGTCGATAAAAGTTAAGTAGGTATAATCAAATATGCATCTACATTTCAAAAAAATGTTAGGGTTGGCGCGATTAAAACTGTTATGAAAACTCGGGTCGCAAATACTTAAAGGTTGAGAAAAGCTGGAATAAGGTGATAAGAAACCCACTGTGGTAGATCAGGTTGAATTTGCTCTGCTGCACCAAACATTCAAAGGTGTCAATCCAGAGCACATCAGAGAGGCTGAGAGACACGGCGCAGATCAGTCACCGGCACACAGACACACACGGGGCACTCCAATGTGAGCAGTGCACATATCAAGGTCGGCATTAGAGATTGAGTGCTGAGGCAACAAAAAGCAGCGGGTAAAAACATCTGGATCTGATGTTGAAAAAACATTTGCTTTTAACAACAGCATCCCTCCCTCGTGAACACATCTTCAAGGTCCGGACAGGTGATCAGTAAAAAGTTTTTTAGTCACAGAACAGTACAATAATAAAACATTTCCTAAAACATATAGTTGTCCAGTCTGTATCATTCCTAAGCAATCTTCCAGTAATAGAGGCACAATCCCAGTTACTAACACATTAACACTCAAAGTAAGAACACATTCCACCTTATCAATTTAATATTTAAAAATTTAAACTGCTAAACCTGCCATCAACAACTACAAAAACAGTTGAAATCGTTACTCAAATATATTTTTTGTTATAGACATAAAACAAGATGCACATTTCCATTTGATATATCTTTACTAGTGTTCTCGCCTTGCTTGCTTCCGGTCCACGCTGGAATTTGCTGTTTAATAAAAAAAAAAAAAAGAAAATCAGACTCTTTTGGGTCATAATTCACAGGGGGTGGACGTGGAACCCGAACCCACGTATGTTTTATTATGAAGCGGTAACGCTACCGCTGCACCACCACTATTTTCAGGAGGATGGTATATAATGTATGTTTTTTAATGTATACATGAATGTATGTACTGAAGATGAAAACAATTATATATAGATGTATACTATATGACATACCTTCAGTGTTGTATGAAAACGTTGCATGAGGCGAAGAATGGATATTTCTGAGAGTATTATAGTGAGAGATGTGTCGTCACCTGTATTGCTAAAGCTCTTTGCAGCATTATGCATTCAACAAGTCAGTGTTTGTATGATGTATAATTTATAATTTTATTTTTTGCCACAACGTATTATCGGGCACGATCATTTAACATGTATTGATCATCTACAAAATTTAATTTCAATGGGAATTCTGTTGAGTTTTTTAACTCTGTTGATTCCATATGTACTTCAAACAGGAGCTCGATGAATAAATAATGAGTCGAAGCTTTGTGCAGAGTACTGAGATTGCGTCATGACGGGCTTTGAACGGGGCTCCGAAGCCTCAGACATGCGTACTACTGAGATCATGATGGGGCTACTGAAGCCTCAGACATGCGTACTACTGAGATTGCGTCATAACGGGCTTCGAATGGGGCTCCGAAGCCTCAGACATGCGTACTAATGAGATCATGACGGGGCTACTGAAGCCTCAGACATGCGTAGTACCGAAACTGGATCATGACAGGGCTTCGAGCAGACATGGTCACTGGTTACTGAATCTTTGTGAAGCCTCAGCACACTGAAAGGCATTGACCTCTATATTTTGAGAGTCTATCTGACACTTAACTCTCTAGTTACATTTTGTAATTCGTATTGACATTACACATTTCAGTTGATATGGTTAAGCTACAATTCAGGTAGTTGCTGAGAATTAATTATTGTTCTTGTGGATTGCTGTGATTTCCTTTGTCTGATACATAGTGTCAAAGATATATTGTCATATATCAACTTTATATATATATATATGAAAAGATTAGGTAAATCGTTCAACCTTTTTATGGAACACTTAATTTTGTTCAAAACCTTACGTCATATAGTATACATCTATAAATATAATTTTTTCGTCTTCATTAGGAGAATACAACAATGATACTCTCGTATCAATTAAACCATTTTAACGTGCATATGTTAAACAACATATTTCATCCGCCGCAGTAAGAACAGTAGTAGTAGTTCAGTTGTGCAGAGCTCGTTAATTATCCGGATTAGGGAGAAGGGTCTGGCTGCAGCCTGCAATACCTAAGAATTTAGACACGGAACGCCCTTCATATCACGGAATGCCCCCCAGCACTAGTCACGGAACGCCCTCTGATGTCAGTTTCGAGACGTCATCATTGTTTTTGTCGGAGTCCAGAGGAATGGTGGACTTAGAATATATCTTTCTAAAAGAGTTTCGAGGAAAGAAGAAGAGTTTGTGTTGGAAATTAAGATGGCAGTGAGTTTGTTGCAAGTTGTACTAGTATTAGGTAATATACTTTACTGCTAGGGTACGAATTATACCACAGTGTAATAAAGATGTTGAATCAACTTTCAGGTTCCGTGCAGTACTAAGCGCTCTAAGAAAGTATTAACAGTTAAACAACAAACAGAATGGTTTGTGTAGCTAATTGTTACAGGGCTAATCGGAATACTCGATTCTGAGTAGTAAATCGACGGATTCAGCAGTCAATAATTTTTTATAACAATTGTTATAATATGCAATTGACCGTTGTTGAGTATAATTAACCATAGCGCAGTGTAACGGACTGTAATCAAATATAAGTGACCGTGATTAAGTACTTATAATTGGCAGAATATCATTCACCATTTGTCCTGTATATCACGTATATGCAAGTTAATCAGAAGCAAAACCAGTAACCAGTAACCTGTTATTTTAGATATCAAAATATATTTCAGAAAGACAATACAGAGAGATTGAGCCATTATAAGGTAATGTTCCACAGAAAGTTTATTGTTTGCATAATTTTCTAAGACAAATACAGTTAATAGTGGATAAACTGGTTTTTCAATTATAGTAATGTTGGTAGTCTGAAGTTTGAATATACTTAGGTCACTTTAGATTATCTTTTTTCATAGTTCTGTATATATATTTACAGTACATAACTGAACATTTTAATAAGTAGCTACAAACAAAGGGCAAGTGTGAATGCAATATTCAATTTCCTTCAGTTCAAGAAAGTTCAAATTAGATTGTAGACAATAATGAGGAAAAGAACAGCCAGGATAGAATCATGTTGTTATTGTTGTTATTATTATTATTATTATTATTATTTATTTTATAAAATTCTTTCAATGATAGTACAGTTTGTTTGAACTCTTAAAACAATATTAAATGTTTCATGCCCACCTCTCCTGCATTCTTCAAAAA
This sequence comes from Polypterus senegalus, assembly GCF_016835505.1. Lineage (NCBI taxonomy): Eukaryota > Metazoa > Chordata > Cladistia > Polypteriformes > Polypteridae > Polypterus > Polypterus senegalus. The sequence goes on from NC_053161.1 coordinate 114,290,542, forward strand.
TACTGCTTTTGAAGTTTTTTTTTCAATTGAAATAAAATAAAGTGATTGTCCTCGTGCATGTTTGTCAGTTTTAAGAACTTTATATTTATTTTATATTCACCAGAGACACATAAGTATATTGAAGACCACAGAGGAACCTCCAGTTGTGTTTGGTGCTCAGGAGTTTGCTTGTCTGTTTTGCTATAAAAGATCAGATCATGTAGGCATCATCAGCCACTTACAGAGCCACAAAAGGACAGTAGTTGTTCATGGAGGTATGTGAAGTGCTCTAGAAGATATCTTGTAACTTGTAAATTTTGATTAATTGACACTTTTAATACACTTTAATGCAGCTAGATATTCACCTTAACAACATGATTTTATTTGACAAAATAGTATACTGTGTACTTTTTAACCTTTTGAAAAGCTAGCTTTGAATAATTTTATATTAATTCATGACTGTGTATTAACAATTTTCTCTTTTAAAATATTTAGTAGAATATGACAAAGATCATACTACAAATACTTTAATTTTTCAGAATGTAAGTGTGGAATTACATTGCCTACAATTGACAGGCAACATATAGTATATTTTCATAAATTTTTAAAAGCATCATTGACAGAATCTTTAATTAGTTTGTTCTGTTTAAAAGAATAGTAGGACAGGATTTGCTTGTTTTAACTCTATTAAATTTAAGGATTATCTGAATTTCTTTCGTTAAGTTTTAAATGTTTAGCAAAATAATTCTGAATATTAACCTTTTTTTTCTTTGTACTGTTTCAGGTTTTAAAATATACAAGTGTTAACTGAACTGCCAGGGATCAGGCCACTACCATTGCTGTTATTGTCAGAAAACAGTAGTTCATAAAGATCAGTTCCTCAGGCACTTGTCAGATTGTGGTAAAGGTCCTAAAGTGCTCCCTCTGCCCTCCATGCCTATGGCACCGGTCACCACCCAGCCTCTTCCCTCCATGCCCACAGCACCGGTCACCACCCAGTCTCTGTCCTCTGTGCCCACTGCACCAGTCACCACCCAGTCTCTGTAATCTGTGCCCATGGCACCGGTCGCCACCCAGTCTCTGCCCTCCGTGCCCACTGCACCAGTCACTGCCCAGTCTCTGCCATCTGAGTTCTAGTTCGTTGTTCTTGATCTTTGTTCAACTGTTCAGTCCCAGCGTTCAAAAGTTTTAATGTTCTTTTTTATATCTTTGTTCATATGTTCAGTTCACTCAGTTTGAACCTCAGCCCAAATCTCCCAAAATTAGCATTTTAGCAGGACTGTTCCTTATTTACTCTGTTATTTCTGTTACCTAGTGATGACTGCTGCCCATTTGAACTATTCTTCTTTAAATAATTTGATCCTAATAGTTTTCACTAGGCGGCACGGTGGCGCAGTGGTAGCGCTGCCCCTGCGTGGAGTTTGCATGTTCTCCCCGTGTCTGCATGGGTTTCCTCCCACAGTCCAAAGACATGCAGGTTAGGTGGATTGGCGATTCTAAATTGGCCCTAGTGTGTGCTTGGTGTGTGGGTATGTTTGTGTGTGTCCTGCGGTGGGTTGGCACCCTGCCCGGGATTGGTTCCTGCCTTGTGCCCTGTGTTGGCTGGGATTGGCTCCAGCAGACCCCCGTGACAGTGTGTTCAGATTCAGCGGGTTGGAAAATGGATGAATGGATAGTTTTCACTAAGCTATTTTGGAAGAGCTGTGTAAATAATTCATAACGGCACAGCAGTAAAACATCCTCAAGGTTCTAAAATATTTGTAATAGTGTGCTGTGGTCTCATGTGTGAAGCCAAAGTCACTCCCTTTATAAATTATTTGTTCATTTAAAAGTTGCTAGAGATTCTATTATCTGATGTTCACTATTTCTCTACCTGTTCTATTACTAATAATTCTACTCTTGTAATCTGAAATGAATATCATTATCATAAAAAGTGATGAAAGGCTCCAGCTACATTTTGGTTAAGTAAATGTTTCTTCTGTGTGATAAAATTATTAATTGGCACATTTTCAGAATTAAATATTATTAATCCAGTTCTACAATGATATTCCATCTGCAAAGTTCATATCAACTTTGTTTTTAATATACATTAATATAATATAAATCAATTTTGACAAAACAAATTTTATCTGTAGGAAAATTGACTCTAAAATAATGGCAGGTAGCTGGAAAGAACCACAGAAGAAGGTAATGTAAATATAAATATGTGCTGCTAGTATAAGACAGAAAACACAAACAGATATCTCCTTTACTAATCACCTCTTCATATGATCGAATCTACACACACAGACTGACAGCCTGGACTGCTCAGGGTAAGTGGAGGACACTCTGTCAGTAGTAAGATGTAAATGTTGATTTAAAATAATAACGTGCTTTGTCAGCTTACAGTATTTCTAAAATTTTTTTATCTTCCAGCCAAGACTTCGGTCTTCACTTTCCACACGAGAAGAAGGACATTCTGTGTACCATGGACAGTGCTTCGTAATTATCAGTTGAAAAGTTTTCTGACACTAATTTTATATATTAGAACTTCACAAAAAGACTTTGACCAACTGGTCACACAGCAGGTCTCCGGTGAGGCTGTCAGTAACTTGTGTCTCTCGTCAGCCCTGTGGTGTGTCAGTGGCATTATGGGGGCAGAGAATGGTGGTCTTAAAAATGAGTGTTTTGTGTGCTTGTGCTCTAACTGATTTATTAAATGGCAATTATTTCTGCTTCCAGCAATTCCAGACAAGATAGGAAAGAGCGAGGACTTTTCTCCCCCACCCTTCTTTTCCATTACTAAAGAATATGAAAATGTTGACTGAATTATTTATGCCAGTACAATCATATTAAGCATATTTATGGTTACATTTAGTTAGCAAATTGTACCTCACAAAGGCACAGTCCTGTCAGGTATGTAGTGAAATGATTCTTACGGCACAGCAAATGCCTTAAAGGTGATGACTTTCTGTTTCCTTTTCAATATCATTCAGAAATCAACCAAGCTAGAATGGAGTGATCATTTGCTTCAGGTAAACACTTTCCATTATGTATAACTTTTTAGATGTAGCATTTCTATTGTAATATGTTTGGGTGAATGTTTCAGCAGTTTTTAAAGCATGCTTACTAAAATGGGAACAATTAAATTACATATTATTTGAAATGATGATATTTGAAATGATGAATTTGGCCTTCACAAGTGACAATGCTGTGGTATTTGGACTCTTTGTCTTTCAGGGACTCACTACAGTACAATTCCAGTAGACGTTCAGATTGAACTGAAATGGGTCTTACAGCAATGTATTAGTAAATAAAAATGAATGCTTTTTTCACTACAGAGCACTTAGTCATTTTGAATTATTTGTGCACTTTCTGAATGGTTTCTAACTGGACATGACATTCCCTTGAAGATGAACTGCTATGGTTGTACACTGGAGTTTATTTTTTTATTTTTCACTCTACCTCATGCCTACAGGCAGTAGAGACAAAAAGCGAGAGAAATCAATTGAGCTAAGCATTCCTATGACATGCTGTGGTCATATTGGTGTGTTCATTTAATAAGCCAATTTGATTGTTCTTTGGGTAAAAGTGGAGTTAATATATTGATATTCCTAATAAAGTACTTGGCAGTATTTTTTTTTCTTTTTCATAAAAAAAGTCTTCATTGATCCAAAACATCCTAACTGCTTGTGACTGGCTGGATGCCAACAAAGACCAACTTGTTAGGACAGTCCTCCGGCCAAGAATTCTGGAAATGGACGAGGATGAAGTTACATACACAATTGAAAAATAAGAACAAAGGAGAGACGATGAAGAGACTGAAGAAGTCATGTCCACCTTCTTATTTACTTTTGAATGCCTGAAGGACATGAACTTTTTTCTTGATGAGATACGGGTTAAAAAAATTCCCATCAGTTGCTGCTGTTCGACGAATTAGATTTTTGTGTTTTATTTTTTTTCATGTGGAAAAAACCTACCATGATGTCATTTTGTTCAGTGGATTTGATCAGTGATTCACTGTAAAGAAAAGTGGGGATGGACTGGCTTTCTGACCTGCTTCAATAGTTCATTGTCTACTGAAATGACCAATGTAATGGATGGAGGACACAGATGGATGTCCCAACTGGGATTGTGTGCTTTATTTCTTTAAAATAAATTCATATTTGAACCTGGATCTTATGTGTGTGTGTGTGTGGTTGTGTGAAGGGTTTGGGTGCTAAAATGCCCCCCACAGGTTACACTCCCCTATGTGGTTAATTATAACAGTGTGTTTTGATACATCACTTTAATTTTCAAAACCTATACTGTTGGCTTGCAAGTTCAAGAAGGGAGTCTAATTAAAAGCAAAAATTAGTTGGGGAAAAAATGTACAGCCCCTGGGACTGAATATGGGAACTACTGTATGAAACAATGCCATGTTACAAATCAGGATTATTATATATATATATATATATATATATATATATATATATATATATATATATATATATATATATATATATATATATATATATATATATATATATATATATGATAATGTGTGTGTCCGGACACCACACCAGCTCCATCATTAAAAATGCTGCTGACATCACCATCATAGGCCTGATCACCACCAATGATTAAATGGCTTACAGACAAGAGGTCTACCTGCTGACTCGGTGGTCCCAGGACAATCTGACCTTTCATGTCCAAAATTTAAGGAGCAGGTCATAGACTTCAGAGAATGGATTAAGCTGTGGTTTGTTTTTGTGGGGTGCTGTGGAAATGGTGAGCTTGTTTAAATTTTGTACACTAACAATCACTGATGAATTGAGGAGGGAACAGCATGGTTTGCCTATTGCCAAGTTCACCAATGCCTTCCTGATATGTCTCACATGTGCTGTCTGGAGTCCATCTTCACTGGCGGCATCACATCCTGGTAGGGCAGACACGCGAGGGTGGTGAATGCCACAAACTGTTACTGGCACCCAGCTGCCTTCTGTCCAGGATATCTAGAAGACATTCTGCTAAGATTATTACACACTCGGCCATCCTGCACAAGTGTTTTTCTTAATCCTCCCTTCTGGCAAATAGTAAAGAACCAATGGCGCTAAGTATGGCTTGAAAGAAGGTGTTTAGTTAAAGAGTTACTGAACAGCCAATCATAATAAGAAACATTGTAAGAAAAAGACGAGGTATAAATATTTGTAATATCTCTACTGTAAATTGTATTCTATATATTTGTTGTGTTTTATTATATTATTACTGTTCTGGAGAGGCATGTACAGTAAATAACAATATTATTGTACTGTATGCACAAGACAATAAATACTGTATGTTTAATGATGAGATCACCTCGGGATGATACACTACTGAATGCACACTGTAACTGATCCACTATTTATTATTATTAGTAGTTGTAACAGTTTTTGATATTTATAAAAATTTTACAAAGACGACGACTAAAACACAGTTTGAGTTTATGTTGGTATAAGTTGGGTCTTTGCAATCAACTTAAATGTTGCACAAATAAGGTTTAAGAACAATCACGATTGTCTCAAACTGAAAAGTTAAAAAATGGAAAATTATATAAAATCTACTGGCTGTCACATGCCTTTCAATTGATATGGACATGACATCCAGTATTTCACACATGCAGCTTTTAGTAATGAAAACGTTGATGGATCAAATCAATAAATAAATGACTGTTTCCTAAAATGTTTCCTTGTCAGTTTTAAAACTAATTTTATATGTAGCGCTGTTTTTGAAAACCTTCTAAAAATAATGAAGCTGTATTATTGTTTCACATGTGTATAATTTGCTAGTGGGAATATAAAATACATTTATAGATTGAAAATCTATAGGTATGAGTTTCATGAGGCACATTCCGTTTGAAACACTGGATAGTAATAAGATTTGTTACTTTTACTATAATGTAACACTTCAGGGGAAAACGTAATGAACAACCATTCAAAATAGTAAAAAGAAAAAAAAAACATAAAACTGTACTTTATATCGGCGAAGTGTTAGAATCATGAAAGAGCTTAGAATGATTTGATAGCATAAGTATGAAACTGGAAGTCATTTATGTTTGACCAGATAGAAAACTGTTGTAATTTGTACAACTACAGCATCTACAGCATTCTGTACAACGAGCGCGTCAACACTGTCTCGCAGAGGGCATGATACGAGTGACGCTGGGAAAGGGCGTTATGATAAATTGCGTCATTACATGCGTGTGTACTACTGGATGTTGTGCTCTAAAGGGCGTTCCGTGACTGAACCTATGGGCATTCCGTGATATGGAGGGCGTTCCGTGAGGTATTGCAGTCTGCAGCGTGACTCTGTTGGGATTAGGTGGCTCAGTGGTGTTGTTGCTCAGGTGCTGATCCTCCTCTTATGAATTTTTTTTTTCTTTTCCTCCATTGAACAAGCTTGGACGGATAGCGAGCGAATCGAGCTATCGAGGGAAGGTTGGGCCACCGTAGTCGGGCTGGGGTCACACGCCCCTAATTATATTGTGTAAGTAAAGAATTTCACTGTAAAACGTAATAAACTTCATATTTGTGTGTTTGGATACCCTGTTGTCGTACTGAATTTGTATTGTAGAAAAACAAACTACTGTCCAGCATGCCTAAATGTGTCTTTTCGTGTCTGATCGCTATACGGCACTTCCAACTTGGGACAATTCGCTATAAACAGTTTCAGCCAACCAGCGCCTTCTAAACATGCAGAATGACAGTGTGAACCTTAATTGTTGCGGCGCAGCATCTTCGTTTCAGTCAGTCATTGTCCTGTTAGACTATTTACTGTTAAGTTCTGCTTGAGCTACCGTTTATAGTACAACAGGTGGCATACGTAGTTCTTAAATCGATATTGAAATGCACACACAAGTCTCCTAAATTATTTATTGAAATACCTACATTTACAGTGTCCGTTTTAGGAAGTCGTGGTTTTTACTTGTTCCCGTTATTAGGAATTATAATTTCTCAGTGTCACATATTATTCGTTACTACTCGCGAGTCCCGTATCATTTAGATTCTGTTTTATATTCTGTATAAGGAAACTTTTTAAAAGGAGCGTTGATTAAACTGACTATAGCAGACTTGTCATCTTCTTAAAATTACTTTATTGATTTGATATTGACAATCATAAGGTCAAACATCAAGGAGGATTTGAGTTTGCATGGACTGCGCTGTTTCTTTTTTTTCGTGACATCGTGTCAGTAGAGAGTGCGTCACGTTAACAATGCATTCTGTCCTAAATGACAGCGCACATGCTTTTTTATAACTCCTAAAGGCCAATCTGTCTCAATTTGCTCATTAATATATTTTGACAGTTTATTTTAGTGAGAATGATTATAAACACATTACCCATGTTCATTTCGTAGATATGTAACGTTTGGTGAGTATAAATAAAAAGTAACAACACATATAATAGTTATGTTGCATTGTTTATGATTAACAAAATTCATCGTTTATCGGAAATGTTCTACTTATACAGTCGATTTATACCACTTCTGAAGGTGTACATTGTTGGTATTCTCCATTGCATTTGCCCCCCAGTGTAACGTGTGCCAGTGTAACCAAGGGATGGCAGACGAGCTCACGTAATGGGTGACAAGGAACATTCGCACCTTGATGCCCAGGCTCTTGTCATAAATATTCCCATCTTGTGCTTTTTTCTCGTTCCTGCAAGTTTACTATTATTATTGGACATGTAGAGGAAATGTGTTTTATTTTATGTCTATGAAAGGAAGGACGGTAAAACCTTAAATGAAACTGAGTGTTGATGCTTTGGGTAACAAGACAGGTTAAGGAGCAGGGAACATTGAATGTGACATTGACTGCGGGGGATTGTGTAACTGGAAGATGGTTTAAGAATACAGAAACGACAAAAACTTAGTCTTTCAGTAATTCTATTTACGTCAATTTTTTACTCTGTTGTGCTGCACTTCGGAAGATAACTTATTTACCCCCACACCCATTCTAGCGCAGCCTTTGATAAGATGAATTCACAAGTAAAGGATGTTGCTGACAAAGTCAGATGCTTTTTTGAAAGTTTGGCTCCAGATGTGCTTATCCAGCTGCTCCTTCTTCTCAGTACTTGAGTGATCTTTACGTTAACCTCTGGATAAATGCGCAAAGTTTCTTTACAACTTTTTTGTCTCATTAACGCAGAAATCCCGAGACTTTTCTAAAATTGCAGAAGACACTGTTGATGGCGCTGATTCTGTTTTAAAGACAGTTGTGATTAGTTATGCAGAACACGCTTTTACTCACATTGCTTTTTGGAAATCAATAATACAAATCAGCAACAGATCTGGGAATCACTGAATAGTAAAAACGTTTAATGAGGAATGTCTTGCGCATATACTGGTGTAATGACCACGTCGGCTTTAGTGAAGCATTTCTTAGCCTCTGTGATATGATCGATATGGGGTAGAATAGATTCTGGATTGTTATAATACGTGCTACCTTACGCAAAATATGCTCATCGATTTGTTACAGATTCTTGGTGGACACGATTCCACACCGAGGAAAAAGGTGCTCCATATAAATCGTTCATAATGTCTCCAAAATATATTTGTAAACTTTCAGACAAGTACTACTTAACTGTTTTATACAAAATCCTTATTTCAACATATGCGAGCCCCAACTCGGATTAGCGTATTTTATCAATATAGCACAGACAACCGCTTTTACGCTTTGAGCCAAAGCACTTCAGCAGACTAGTTACTGACCAAATCGACTGCTGACTGCGCAGATATCAATGACGTCATTACGCTAGCGTGCTCAAAATCACGTGACGGGCGCATTTGAAGCAAGGCTGGACAAGCTCGACACAGTGTCGAAACCTGAGTATCGAGTGGCCAATCACTACCGTGTACGCCCTGGGTTTTGTTTGTTTGTTTGTTTGTTTGTTTGTTGTTGCCGTGAAGAATCTGAAGTTACCTGCTAAGAATAGACACGGTGGTCTTATTTAAAGTGTCCAGAAACAGATCGGAAAATGGCATCTATAGTGCGTCATGTAAGTAATAACACAGCTGATATTGCAAATGTTTGCGAGTGACATCGAAGTCATATATGATACGTAGTTTTGCGAAAACTGCAACTGTTTTATTTTATATTTTTGTATAGAAAAACGCAAAGGGGAATTTATATGAATCATACACTTTAAAATATCTTAAAATGTCTGTACATTAAAGGAATGCTGTCATTGGTGGTCTTATGAAAAAAACATCGTCCACCAACAGTACATACCGTGGAGTGTATTGCAGCTAGTGCAAGTAGTCTTATTACATTGTAATAGTTGAAAACAGTTTCATGAAACTTGTGGACTGTTTTTGAATTTGCAAATACTTTATTTGTAGTTAAGATTGTAATTTTTTGAAGATATTTTGCAAGTCTTCCCAAGGGCCGTCCTGGGCTATCTGCGAACGTTGTATGTTGTCGCGCATGAAAGTAAACTAACTGGCATCTTTTTCTTTCCTGCCGAAGCATATACACACACAATATACACACACGTACCGGACACTCAAGCTCACATGGTGACAGGACTAGGCTTTATTTTGAAGTATACGAGAAACTGTTCCATTAAAGTGTGACTACTAGCAAAGGCAATACGTTTTTCATTCTTTCCACATACACAATCTGACAAAGAAAGGACCTTCAAGAAGAGAGCTGCACTTAAATTTTAATGCTGCTTTAATCTTCAGTTGCAAACATCTGTAGAAAAAGGAGTACATTATCAGAAGAAGATTCTCTAGTTCATTTTAATAATGTCAGAAATATGTAACCATTTAGATAAGTAAGCATGATAAATAAATCAATGAAAATAAATACAGTAACATATGTAAGGTTATTTATAACATATGTAAGGTTATAAACAATTTACTGTATTTGTTTTATATATTTTTCATTTCAGATGGAAACATCAAGTTTTCTTCCTCAAGATTTTAAAGGGTTCTGTTATTTAAATAAATAAAAAAAACTGCACCATAGTTTTATCAAATGATGAATTTTTCCTCATAGTAACAATAGATGCATTCAAAGATGTGGTGTCTTTCATTTTCATGATAATTCATGATCTGTGCTTATTTTACAAATTATCAACTAAACAGTTTATGGCACTGTAAACCTTTGCTAGTAGCTAATGGTACGCATCCGTTTAGAACTTAATGATTTCTGTTTTCATTTCTTCCTGTTAGATAAAGCAAAAGCATCAAATTGGACAGTTAAGTTCTTGAGTCTGCCTCTTAATTAGTCCAGCAGTGGGGAAGAGTATTGAAAGCAAAAGAATAATTTCTTTTTCTTTAACCGTTACAACTTCATGTGTTGACTCAATACTTTGCCTTCTGAGTCTTTTTGACTTGATTCTGACATGCCTTGTTAGGCGTGCTAGACATCAGGTTTTTCATCCCAAACCTATTTTATGTTGATAGACCATCGTTAGCTGTAGTAGTGATGATTCTAAATTTTAGAACATATAACATTTTGGTTGTTTTACTGGGTTGTAAACAAACAGAACCAAAAATGGAGGGTAAAATCCACTAAAGTAGATATATAATAGTACTAGGTGGTTTGATTTATTGTCAGCTTCATATTTTGAACATCTACTAATTCAAACAGTCTCTTTTCAGTGGTATGCAGTAATTCTTTTTATGGTAGACTTTGTCATACATGGCTAACATGCTTCTAAAATGCATATGTGAAATGATTTTCTTCTGTGTTTAATTCCCCATGAAGAAAAAGTTTTTATTTCTTTCAAATAGGCATCTGGTTGCTAAAAAAGATCTATAATATGACTAATACCTATCAATATTGGAAATGGATGATCTGGTTTAGTGTGGAGATACAGAGGGCCAAATTTGCCCTATAGCACAAACAACATTTTTTTCTTTATACAGTTTTCAACAAGTCATATTTTGGCAAATGTGCTACTGAGGACCATCTATTTTAGAAGTTGAAAACAACTAATGATAAAGAACTGTCCATGAAAATATCATGCATCTAGCATTAAAAGTTTAAATGTTATGGAATATTGTCATTTTTTGTAGCAGTGGTTATTTGCAGTAAAATTAGGTCCACAGTCCCTTTTTAAAGCCTCCATATGTTACAAAGTATTGAAGATATAAGCCTAAAATTTTGTACACTAGTTATTGGGTACAAAGACATTTTAAGCAAGTAAGAAGTGAATCACAGATGGTCAGTCGGGAATATTTCTTAAAATCTGTTGATTTGACATGGATTGACTCAATAATATTTTTATGTCATGTGAGTATGAGCCAGTAGCTAAGATGCTAAGTTCCATCCATTATCCAACCTGCTATATCCTAACTACAAACAAATGGTCACAGGGGTCTGCTGGAGCAAATCCCAGCCAACACAGAGCACAAGGCAGGAAACAAACCCTGGGTAGGGTACCAGCCCACTGCCGGGCACGCATGCACACACTAGGGACAATTTAGAATCGCCTGACCTGCATGTGTTTGGACTGTGGGAGGAAAACGGAGTTCCCAGAGGAAACCCACGCAGACATGTGGAGAACATGCAAACTCCACGCAGGGAGGACCCGGGAAGCGAACCCAGGTCTCCTAACTGTGAGTCAGCAGTTGTAGAGATATCTAATTATACTGTACTGTTGAAATTAATCAAATAAACCTAGGATAAAATAAGATTATCGTAGCCTGTATTAGCTGTATGATCACTAGAAATTGAATTACTTACATTTTTATGAAAATTCACGTACTGTTGTGTATTTTTAAACAATTTTTACTTTGGTAAACCTCATTATACGTATTAACTTGCGTGCAGTGACTACAATAATTTTGTTGTCAATCACCCATCCAACCCTGCTTTTCTTCCGGGTAATATGCAGGCTACTACAGTATAGTTTGGACCATCTATGTGTTTATACTGTGATATTGAATGCGATTCACATTATATGTGCTCATCCACACTTGGAGCAATGATTTTTATGTGCATGCCAGTATGCATGAATGCAGCTTACTTCACCATTACCTCACGTGAAGTGGTATGTCAATGTATAAATCTGTGTATTGACTCACTCATTGTAAGGGCATTTAAAGTTTGGTGCAAAGTTTGAGAAAAGGTTAGTTGTGATATACCTATTTCAAATCTGCATTTTCCTTATGGCCAAAAAACTAGCATATGTAATATATCATTCAGCTTTATTTTCGGCTGATGGCGCATGGCTTCTCAGCGTAGATGGATGAATCATTAACATACAAGCTTTATTAGAAATATTATATCATCTCTGTCAAATCAGTATCTTTTAACAAGTTCATTGTTGTCTGGATTTACCAAAATATTTAGCTTTTCCTGGGAAGTGTGTGACGATCTGTGCCCCAATGTCATCTTTGGCAGCTCTTGCCGAGTTAAGACAGCTCACAAGCTCTCCTAAATCAAAGTGAAGTTAAGGGCAGTTTTTTTATGTTAGGAGAATATATATAAAGATTTTACTCCTCACAGTAGTGTTACTATGAGAATTTTGAGCCAGTTAGGACCATTTTCCTACTCTGAGATGCTTGATAAATAATATGCACTGGACTAGACACTCCAGGACAAGAACTGTGTAGTTTTGGCTTTATGCTTGGGGTTGTTGCCTTGATGGAAAACAAATCTTCTCCTAAGGTGCAGGATTCTAGCAAACTGCATCGTATTACCCTTTATTTTGCTGCATTCATTTTATCCTTTTTATCTTCTGCCAGGGCTTGAAGTCCAGCTTTAGAGATCTCAGAGTCTCCATTAGGCATTTTGTCAAACTCTTTTATGTCACAAAACCAACCAGAATGTTCAAGCAAATTCTAGAAAAAAAGATCTAAATCCGTTAAGTAGTTTTCTCATTCACTAGCTAAGTAAGGATGTAAGATATGCCCAGAGGCTGGCGCGTGAGTGACGATGGCATAACTTATCCAAACCAGGTATTTCACTAATTCAATTTTATCAGTTGTTCGGGATTTTTAAAGTGTTATTTTGACTTTGATTTTGAGGGATTATAATTTGCAAATATAGCTGGAAATAGTTCATTTTAATTTCCAGAATTTAATATGACAAAAAGTAAGTATTTTGACAGGGTATTTTTAATTTTCTATAAGGCACTGTGAAGGTGGTGCTACTTCCTGGTCATCAATCAAGTGGCATGCTTGATTAGCAGTACTTGTCTCTAACTATCCTTAATTGATAAAGGAACAATGAGGGGTATACTTTTCTTTTTCACATATGATTTTTGCATATGGGTTCACTTTTTCAACTAAAGAGTTGCAAAATAAAATATTTTACTTGTCACCTGGAGTTAAGTGTATCATGTCTAAAGTTTAAACCACATAGTGAACTTTTCCCATACGAGTGCAACTGCATTTTAGTTTGGGTCATATTGCTATTATGTTTTCATCTGTACAATATACCTGTATATATTTATGCTATACATCAGGGGCAGTCAACCTTTTTTCTTGGTGCTCCACCCCCTGGAGTTGAAAGTACCCTCAGTGCATTGTACAGTACTGAACTCTTTATTATGTAAAACTAAAGGTGATATTTCTTTATTTTCCCCCCTTTTCATTTTTATTGTATGCACATATTTTTTTTTATAATTCTTTTGTTAATTTATAGTTCTGTATGTTAAAATGGAAAATATTTGAAAGACTAAATTTTCCATACATTTACATAATTTACAAAAAATATCCAGTTCAGAGCTGCAAATAGGGATTTTTTGGCTTTGGTTAATTTCAGTGTAAGGTTCATAAACAATGAAATGATCATCACAAACTACCCTGTTTATCTTACCATGTGCATGTACAAAATGTATTCACATAAAATTTATATTAACCCAATACAATACAATACAATACAATACAGTTTATTTTTGTATAGCCCAAAATCACACAGGAAGTGCCGCAATGGGCTTTAACAGGCCCTGCCTTTTGACAGCCCCCCAGCCTTGACTCTCTGAGAAGGCAAGGAAAAACTCCCAATAAAACCTTGTAGGGAAAATGGAAGAAACCTCGGAAAGGCAGTTCAAAGAGAGACCCCTTTCCAGGTAGGTTGGGTGCAGTGGGTGTCAAAAGTAGGGGTCAATACAATACAATATACAGAACAGAACAATTCCTTAAGACAGCATAATAATAAAAATTTTAGAAGTACGGTTTAACAGTAGATGATATGACATAATTAGGTTTGGATATTTTTAGAGTCCTGGAGACCTCATCCATCTAGCTGCCTCCCCATTTGGCCATGCCACGGCTGAAACGTTGCTCTGATGAAAGGACCCCTCTTTCCCATGATTCCTGTGATCCTCCATCAGGGATGAATTTACCATAGGCAGGCAAACAACTTGGCAGGTGGGCGTGGCACCAATGCCAAATTTGGGTACCGAGAAAAGAAACAGAATAGGTGAGGGTTAGTATTCAAATATAATTATCATGTTACTTATGTTATAGTGCTAATGACTAACAACAGAGATGCAGTATGTACAGTTAATCAGCAGCTCTAGTCAGGATATGCTAAACTGAAGTAGTGAGTCTTCAGCCGGGATTTAAAGGCTGAGACTGAAGGGGCATCTCTTATGGAAGCAGGAAGACCATTCCACAGTTTAGGGGCCCTGTAACTAAAAGCTCGACCTCCCACTGTTATTTTATTAATCCTTGGAATCCTAAGCAGACCGGCATCTTGAGATCTTAATGTGCTCAGGTTTGTAAGTCATGATAAGTTCAGACAAGTAAGCGGACCTTGGCCATTTAATGCTTTATATGTTAAAAGGAGGATTTTGAAATCTGCCCTAAACTTAACTGGGAGCCAGTGTAAAGATTTAAGAACTGGGGTTATGTGTTCATATTTTCTTGTTCTTGTAATAATTTTGCAGCGCATTTTGGATTAACTGGAGGCTGTATAGAGAACAGTTTGAACAGCCAGTGAACACCGCATTGCAGTAGTCAATCCTACTAGAGATAAATGCATGAATTAATTTCTCACAATCCTGTTTATTTAGAAAGCCTTAATTTCCTAACATTTTTAAGATGGAAAAACATGTTTTGGACGACTTTGTAATATGCTTTAAATGACATGCTAGAGTCAAAGATAACTCCTAGATTGCGGGCTGATTCAGTAAAATTAATTGGGATTCCAACTGAGTTAAATGACGACAAAATATTGCTGTGATCAGCGTCATTCCCTCCAACAATTAACATCTCTGTTTTATCTGTATTTAAAGACAAGTAGTTCTCATTCATCCATTCCTTTAATTCACTAACACAACTAATTAAAGACAACATCGGAGAAACTTCATTTGATTTAAATGAAAGGTATAACTGGGTGTCATCTGCATACGAGTGAAAATTAACATTATGTTTCCTAATGAGAGATCCCAGTGGAAGCATGTAAAGTGAAAACAGTAAAGGTCCCAGTACTGAGCCCTGCGGACACCATATTGAACTTCTGTGTATAATGATGGAGTACTGTCTGCACATTTCTGTACATACTGCAATCGATTTGATAAATAAGAACTGAACCAAGCGAGCACGGGCCTGTAAGCCCAACATCGCTTTCTAGCCTGTGCAGTAAAATAGAATGGTCAATGGTGTCAAATGCTGCACTTAAGTCCAACAACATAATTACAGTGGAATTTCCTTCATCAGAGGATATCAGAATGTCATTTACAACCCGTGTTAGTGCCGTTTCTGTACTATGACCAGTGCGAAAGCCAGACTGGAATTTCTCAAATAAATTGTAATGCGTAAGGTGTGACTGAAGCTGACTGGCGACTACTTTTCTAGTATTTTAGAGAGAAATGGTAAATTTGAAATAGGCCTATAGTTATTTAGTATGTGTGGGTCTAGGTCTGACTTTTTAAGTAAAGGTTTAATGACTGACACTTTTAGTGCATCAGGTACTGTGCCATGCAGTAATGAACTATTGATAATGTTAGAATAGGGCTGCAAGAACATCCATTGCACTTTTTACTAGTTTTGTTGGCACCGGATCTAGGGAACAAGTAGTGGGCTTCATTTTAGTAATTAAAGTTAAGACTTCCTGGTGAGTTACAGGATTAAAATTATTAAAGTGCTGAATGCAATGTGTGCAGGGTCTGCTAAGCTAGTATTTGGTTTGTACTGTGATGCTGAGATCTGGGATCTTATATTTTTAATTTTCTCATTGAAGAAGTTCATAAAGTCTGTACTGCTAATATCTGTTGGTATTTTGCACTGTTGATCTGAATTCCCATTTGTTAATTTAGCCACTGCTCTAAAAGTACCCTAGGATTTTTATTATTGCTATCTATTAATGTAGAATAGTATTCTGAGCGAGCTTTAAAGAGGGCTTTTTTATATTTATTTACACTCTCTGTCCATGCAATTTGAAAGACATGTAGCTTTGTTGTTCTCCATCTGCGCTCCAGTTTTCGACACTCTAATTTAAGAGCTCGAGTATTTTCATTAAACCAGGGAGAGTTTCTATGTGCTTTGATCACTTTTGTTTTAGGGGAGCCACTGTGTCCAGAGCATCTCTCAAGGTCACATTATAATGTGATATTAGCTGATCTAAATTGTTTTCCACGTTTACATTTGATGTTAACTGATCTAAATGGTTTTCCACAATTACACTCGACTTACTCAAGGTATCTATAAATTTTGAAGCAGAATTACAATCTAGATGTCGCACTGTCTTTGTTTTAATCTGCGAGCGCTGGCATGGGCAGAACTAAATCAAATGTAATTAAGAAGTGATCGGAAATAACTACATTTAATGGAGTAATATTTAAATTTTGAATTTCAACTTTGTAAGTTATAATTAAATCTAATGTATGGTTATGATTATGAGTTGGACCTTTGACAATCTGACAAAATCCTACTGAATTTAACAAATAAGTAAAACATTTGCTAAAAGTGTCAGTTTCCACATCAATGTGTACATTAAAATCCCCCATCAGAACTACGTGATCATAATTTATAGCCAAATCAGACAGAAGGTTGCTAAATTCAGTCATGAACAATGAATATGGCCCTGGTGGTCTGTAGACTAGCACTATAATTGTGTTGGAATCTGTTTTAATATTTAAAATGAATGCCTCAAAGGATGTAAAGTTGCCTAAATTTTTAGGAGTGATTTGCATTTTGTTACAATGAATTATTCCAAGGCCTCCTCCTCGACCAGAATCTCTAGACTTATGAAGGAACGAGTATCCATCTGGTGACGCCTCAGCTAGGGAACAGTGTCACATTTACTAAGCCAGGTTTCAGTAAGAAGACACAGATCAGATTTTGTACTTAATATTATATCATTTACCAAAACAGCTTTAGTGCCAAGAGAGCGAATGTTCAATAAACAGCATTTAAAACTGCATAGTTCTTTCTGAACTGCTGATATATATTTTTTGTTTTAATTTGAATTAAATTTCTATTACAGATGCCCCTGGTGGAGTGTCTGGTTTTATCCCTTGGTCTAATTATACACCTTATTTTTTGGTTATCAATTAATTTATGGTTTGTATCAAGACTAAATTTACTGGATGCCCCACAACAGGGATTATGGGTAACAGCTTCAGGAAAATAACAGGTGGGATAAAGAACAGCCTGTGATTTAAGATCACATGACTGCGGCCTGGATGGTGCTCTAATCAGTCAACCAGGCAGTTTTGCTGCCATATTTTGGGATAATACATAAGATCCCCTCCAGTTAGGATGAAGACCATCTCTTTTGAAAAATCCAGGCCTTTCCCAAAAATCATCCCAATTGTTCACAAATGCTATGCTTTTATTTGCACAGCAGTGAAAGGAATGCAATCTGCTATAAATCACATCCCCTCTATATAATCTTGGTAAGGGACCAGATACAATTAAATTCCGACATTTTGAATAACAAACGCTGCTTAAAATTAATACTAAAAATTTTGATATTGATATATCATTGTCTTGTGAATTAATGAATACCAAAATAATCAGGATATTTTAATTTACAGTCTTTTTAAAGCTGCTTTTACAGTATAATAGCATACTTTTTAAATCAGAAAATCATATCCGGCATGATCGCATTTATAGCTTCAGTGATGCGTTCCTACAGATCATCCATCGTTGCGGGTAGTGGAGGTATGTAAACTGTCTTTCACGTACCCCCAAAAGGAACAAAATGGAATTGTTAGTTGGCGGATTCACATGATATTTGTGTCTGAAAGCACACTGCACAGTTACAATACTTATAAACATATTCCAATAAGTTTTGATTTTGTAACCATTTAAAATCAAGGAGTGTTTTTGTGGGCACCCTGTACTTTGTTGTCTGTTGGCCATAGTTTAGCAATTAATTAATGAACAGATATTGTTGGTATGTATTTATGTTAGTTTTTACTTAGTTTTCAGTGTGTTTTTTTACAAATATATCTTTGTGTGCTAATTCTGTATTTAGTAATTTGTAAAATCTGTACTTGCATTAAGTTGTCACAGCAAAAATAAGGTGAATTGAATTGAATAATCTAGAGTTTGCCACTGAACTGGACGGCAATAATTTTTCTAATCCTGAGTCTGCATCCCATTCACATCCGTGCCATCCAAATATGTGTCATTGGTGCTTTCACCATGTTTGGCACATTTTGCCACAGGATTATATGCTTAAATTGTAATTACACCAGCTTCTCTTTTTCGTCTCTTCTCCCCCACCTTTGCTAGCTCATGCCTCTCCCCACATTTTTGTTCCCTCATGTACCACCAAGTGAGTCCTCGTATACAAGCTGAGAACCACTGCTGTATATCTATACTAATAAAAGGCAAAGCCCTGACTGACTCGCTCACTGATTCACTTATCACTAATTTTCCAACTTCCCATGTAGGTAGAAGGCTGAAATTTGGCAGGATTATTCTTTACAGCTTACTTAAAGTTAAGCAGGTTTTGAAATTCTACGCGTAACGGTCATAACGTTCGACAATGTCCGCCATGTTGAACTTTCTTATTTATGGCCCCATCTTCATGAAATTTGGTAGGCGGCTTCCCTGCGCTAACTGAAACCAATGTACGTACTTATTTCGGTGGTATGACACCACTGTCGGCCTCCATATTGAACTTTCCAACTGTCTTTGTTACTTATGGGCCCATCTTCAAGAAATTTGGTACACGTGTTCCCAACGCTAACTGAATCCTACTTAAGTACATATATACGTCCATAGCCTGCAGCTCGGTCACCGTGTGAGGCGGCGTTGGGTCCCCCATCCCAACGCCTCCCACGTTTGTTGGCTGCCTGCCTATATAAGGCCGTCTGTCGCTCCCGTCTCTATATTCCCTTCCATGCTTCGCCACGGAATTCACGTCTCGCTTGATATGAGTGTTGTTCTCATATCTTTCTCTCTCTCTCTCTCTCTCTCTATATATATATATATATATATATATATATATATATATATATATATATATATATATATATATATATATATCTCAGGGCTCTAGAGTGCGACCTAATTTCTCAATGGTGCGACTAAAAATAAAATCAAAAGGTTGCACCGGTGCGACCAGCCGTTCGAGGGGGAAAAAAAACGAAACTCCGTGACTCTTAAAGTTTCCCTGTTGTTCAACAACAGACACACATTAGGCCCATATCGTGGTCTAAACCAATCAGAGATAGTGAAGGGCGGATCCCGCCCCCCCCTCTGATTGGCCGTGGTCCAGATATTCCTGTACGTGTGTGTACATTTGAAAATGCATGTGATGCAGTCAGACAGAGAGAGGTGAGTAGCCCATCAGGTAAACGGTGGATGTAGCCGCGGATTATGAGAGAAGATAAAGAAAGATTGACAGCTTTTTCGTTAAGAATGTTAAGTTAGGGCCTGATCCGTCCAAAAATCATAACCAATGCTCTGACACGGAGCCATCAACCTCCCAAGTTATAGCAAGCCCTGGTCCGGAGACGGCATTAGATAATGAGCCACATACGATCGAGTCCGAGCCCACTGAAATTAAAAGGGGTAAAGTGTATACATTTCGAAAAGAGTGGCTTGACCAGTTTCCCTGGCTAAGATACAGTAAAGCCGATAATATAATGCACTGTATTTACTGTAAAGAGAATGGGAAGACCATGGCCAGCAGTAGTGCATTTGTGACTGGTTCTAATACATTTAGAATTGAAACTCTGAAAAAGCACAATGCATCTATAAAACACATTACATGCTGCGATAAATGCACTGCTCAAGTGTCCCCTCTCCCCACTGCCTTTCAGCGGCAGGCAGCAGCAAACAGATCATTGGACGAGGCCGAGATGATAATTAAGTTTAACGTTGCCTACAATATTGCAAAACAAGAACTTCCCTTCACTAAATTCAAGTCCGAAATAATTCTTATGAAGAAAAATGGCTTGAACGTAAACCCGACGTACAGCAATGATGTCGCGTGCGCCCAATTTATAGGAGTCATCGCAGATACATTGAAAAAAAAGAGAGATGTGTTTGCTGACGATATGATCGCCTTTTGGGGACAGTCGCGGTGGGTCTTGTGTAGACTGGTGAGACGTCCCTGCCATTAATCGGCTGTGATGGCACTGTCAGTCCTCCACTCCTGTGCGTGTCTTCATAATCCGAGCTGACGACCTCATAATCGCATACGTGTAAAAGAAAGTTCAAATCGCCTTAATATTACTTTGCCGCGGTGTAGAAAAGGGTTCCTGTGTTTGCACTTGTCTGGGCTATAGCTCAGGGGGAGGATGTAAAAAATTAAAAGTGCTCACTTTGACTTAAGGCAGAAGCGCAGTTAGCATCTCAAAGGCCGGCACAGCTATGCGCGCGCGCCGGCTGCTCGACTTTTGCTGTGCAGGAGACCCCAGTTTTTGCAGACACGTTCACGATATCAAAAGTCTCAGCGCTCTTTTGGAGGTCATTTATATATATATATAGCAAAATACCTGCGCCTCGCAGCGGAGAAGTAATGTGTTAAAGAAGTAATGAAAAAGAAAAGGAAACATTTTAATAATAACGTAACATGATTGACATTGTCATGAGTGTTGCTGTCATATATATGCCTGCCTAAATAAGTCGCCCTCTTTTCGCTGTTACTTTTTTACTGTTCATTTAATCATGGCTAGTGGCGGAAAAATTATTAAATGGAAGGAGGATTACAATGAGTATGGCTTTACCAAAACAATTATTGATGGCGAATCGATTATTCATAAAGCTTGAAGTGGTGATCTGTTTTTCTGTGTTAACCTCATATTTTTTCAGACTTCTTCTCAAACCAAGGTGGTGCAAGGGTAAAATGAATCGGGATGCGCTAATCAATGTAATCGTGTACCAGGAAATCATGCATTGACAAAAGTTCCCCTTTGCTTGTAATGCAAAGTGTGATTAAATGCATTATTTTTTAACGCGTTATGGAGCACATGCATCAAAGCTTCTCAGCTGGCCTTGTGCTAAGAAAAGGAAAGATTTTAAAAATAATGTAACACGATTGTCAATGTAACCTTTTGTAAATAGTGCCTGGAGGATTCAGTGTGGAGAAACTCTAGAGACAGCGTGTGTATTACTTTTGGATTTTTCTGGGAGTAATTGGTGGCAGTGTGACGAAGTTGCTTCGAAAGACGGCGTTAGCCGTGGAGCTCAGCTTAGACCGAAATGAGGTAAATGGGAGGGGAGATGATGACGTGACTCCCCCACCCGCCTTAAGTGTCAATCCCCCACAAACACAGGCTCTCAGAATTTGCATAAGCACACTTCTTCACCTGCAATTTTAACTTAGTTACAAAGTGATCAAAACTCTCGTTTATATCCTGCGTCCTCTCATTAAACTTGTATCCTGCATTACCCGTGGGCATGAGAAACACCAGCGGCAGCCTGTCTGTGAACTTAATTTAAAGTTTAGGTTTACACCTTGCTTTCTTTCAGCACTCATGAATATGGTAGTATATGTCACTCGCTCGCTTCTTATTGTTTCGCTGCCTTCTCAATTATATAATGCATGTTTTCTTCAGTGCTTTTTGGAGGTCTTCCTGGTTTTCTGCGCACTGCATTGACAATCAGTTCACGTGATTACATGGAAGGCGTGATGATGTCACACGAAACTCCGCCCCCCACGGCTTTCGAGCTCAACTCCATTACAGTAAATGGAGAAAAATACCTTTCAGTTATGACCATTACACGTAGAATTTCGAAATGAAAACTGCCCAACTTTTGTAAGTAAGCTGTAAGGAATGAGCCTGCCAAATTTCAGCCTTCTACCTACACGGGAAGTTGGAGAATTAGTGAGTTTGTGAGTGAGTCAGTCAGTGAGGGCTTTGCCTTTTATTAGTATGGATGACTGGGACAGGTTCAAGGTGTGGACTGATGATGGTACAGGAGATAATTATACTACACAGGAGCACTATAAGAGTGAAATGCTTAAGCCCTTCATCTATGGTTCTGCATGTGAGTTGATGACTGCCACTGAATTGTTCGGATGTCGCTTTCAAGTGTACCGAAATGGCCAAATATTTTACACCTTTCAACAACCACCAATGCCTCTTAAACATCTTAGATTCACAGGTGACGATTTCAGTAGTGGACACTTTGATATTTATGAATGTTTCAACTCTCAAAAGCTGGATACGAAGTTATTGATGAAACCGGTTGTATGCTTACAACGATTGACAGATGCCGAATGTCACTTCAACACAAGTCGGGCAAATACTGTTGTAATTGAAACAAACCATGAATCTCAAACCGATTATGACAGCAGCAATCCAAGCTGTGAGATTTGAAACAAGATTACTGTTCACATGGCCAACTGTACGTTGCATGCTCAAGTGCAAGTTCGGCGCACAGCTTGGTCATATTACAACCGGAGGGCCGACCCGACAATGTGGTATACAAAGAGATCCATAAATTATTATTGGTATATTTTCCCTCAGTTTAAAAATGTTTAATTTTCTTCTTAATAAAAATTTTAATGCAGTACTTCACCACTGCGAAGCGCGGGTATTTTGCTAGTCATATATACATTATATATTAAGGGTGGGCATGAGGTAAGTTTGCATTTGATTAATACAACCATGAATATTAATAAACTGTTGCTTAACTCTGATTGATGAAGAGTCTCTTGAATGGTAATGCACAAACAGAACAGCCATATCCATTTTGGCTTTGAAAATCAAACTATATCCATTTCACCGTATTGGGTACATTTTCTAAAAAATTTGTTATTTATTTTCATATTAATCATACTTGTGCCTGAAATGTGTTTTATTTCTCAAGAAAACGTAAATTGCTTGTAATTTCTTAGCTATTTTAACTTATTTGTGTGGATGTATCTGTTTGTTTTATATTCCAGTTCATTGTAAGTAAAAATTTGAACAAGTTGCAATTTTTAAAAATGCAAAATTTCCTCATGTACTTACTGTAGTAATTTTCAGTTCTTCATTAATATAATACCATTTTTTTTTTTTTAGATTGTTAAGTCTATCCAAGATGCAATTTATGCCTTCTTCAGATTTTTCTTCCCAAAGAAACAGCCTGCAATTACGCTGAAGGATCCTAATGTGAAATACCCTCTCAAACTCATAGATAAAGAGGTAAACATTTGTACATGTATTTACTGTATGTAATCAAAAGCTCAAGCAAAACAATAGGCAGTTTTTTTGCCAATAGATATTTGTATACTTCGCAATAGATACAGTTCACCTGAATCAAGTGTGTTTGTGATGAATTGGATTAAAGTGCTTAATTTTAGTAAGTACTTGTCATAGTGCAGGGGCTGGCAGTGTCGGTCCTGGAGAGCCACAATGGCTACAAGTTTTCCTTAATTAGAAACCAATCCTTGCCAATCTCAGACCTTATTTAATTGTATGGCTTTTTAGTCTGCAATGTAAAGTTCTTATATGGTAGAGTTTTTTTCCTTTCCAAGGATATTATCCAAATGATTTGAAGCCTAAAACATATACTGTATAATTTTCAGTCTGTCACTTTTATATTAAGGTTTTTATTAAATCAAACCGTGCATGATGAACACACAAATGGGGGGAAAAAAGCTAGATGGAGAACTGCTAACTGCTTTGACATTTACATCCTATTGTTAATAAGGAGCCATTCCAACACTGAATGCAGCCTTTTAAGATTGAAGTAAACAATGGTGGGGAACCTTAACAAGTGAGACCACGAAAATGAAGTACGGTATCAAAATGACACTTAAGCAATAAGTGCTTCATCAGCAATAGTTGACTTCTCATTAAGAAACTGGGTTGGAACAAAAACCTGCAGCCACAGCAGCTCTCCAGGACCAACATTGCCCACCCCTGTCATAGTGGTTATAAATCTGTACTAGGTGAGAGGTTTATTAAAACTTGATTAGATGAATTAGATGTACTATTGTTGAAATAAAACAAATATGCACACCCTTTGTTACTAGACACCTGGTACAATACGTTGATAGAAAATGAAGCACAAGCATTTTAGATTGTATCTTCTAAATGTAGCAACTGACGAAATGTTAAAACGAACTGACATTGAGAGTTTAAATTATGTATGAATATTGCAGATATTAAAATAAAGTTGAATGAAGCCAGGTCAAAACTGTTTAACTTTAAATGGTTTTGGTAAATATTTTGTGTGACATTTAAGTTTTTATAATGTATTTTATTTCATTTTCAGATTGTAAGTCATGACACTCGCAAGTTTAGGTTTGCTCTTGAAAACAAAGATCACATTTTGGGGCTTCCTATTGGTAAGATATAAATTCTTTAAAACCCATGAAGTTTATGTATATTTGAATCACATTGTATTTGTTTGTATACACAATGATATTCTGTTATTCAGAATAAGTATTCTTTATTAATTATATAACCTCTTACAAGTGCCTCTTTAAGATGAGTATTTTATGAACTGGTCAACATAATTAATAACAATAAAAATAAAAGTGTTTATATATAAACATGCACATTTATTAAATTGTTTTTAATGTGAGGGTTTTGTGAACAGTATAATTAATATGTTTTAACATAATCATCAAGCAAAACTTTTAAACTGTGCACATTGAGTTGCAACAGGGTTCAAGATGGAGACATTTGTATGACACTGCATTCATTCACAGGTGTAGTTATATACTATATATACAGTAATCCCTCGCTATATCGCACTTTCGCGGCTTCACTCTATCACGGATTTTAAATGTAAGCATATGTAAATATATATCACGGATTTTTCGCTGGTTCGTGGATTTCTGCGGACAATGGGTCTTTTAATTTATGGTACATGCTTCCTCAGTTTGTTTGCCCAGTTGATTGCATACAAGCTTAGAAGCTACCCAAACAGAGCATGTATTACATTTTAAATAAAACTCCTCAATGCTATAAGATATGCTTTCCGCGCGGTGCTTGATTGTTTGCTTGTCTCTGCCTCTATTTCACCCTCTCTGACATTCTCTGCGCCTGACGGAGGGGGTGTGAGCAGAGGTGCTGTTTGCACAGAAGCTGTTTGCCTAGTGGATACGGACGCTCCTCTAAGAAATGCCGCTTTATTGAGATGGTTCCGCATACTTAAAAGCACACTTATTGATTTTTTGCTTGTTTTGATTTGTTTACACACACATACAGTATATACATACTGTATATGCTTTTCTTTTGAGCTATATATATATATATATATATATATATATATATATATATATATACATGCTCATCCTGTTCTTCCTTGCCCAAAGGAGCAGATACTGGTCCTGCTGATGGGTTATGGGCCTTCTATGGCCCTCTCCAGCTCTCCTAGAGTAACTGCTTGTCTCCTAGAATCTCCTCCATGCCCTTGAGACTGTGCAGGGAGACACAGCAAACCTTCTGGCAATGACACGTATTGATGTGCCATCCTGGAGAAGTTGGACTACCTGTGCAACCTCTGTAGGGTCCAGGTATCGCCTCATGCTACCAGTAGTGACACTGACTGTAGCCAAATGCAAAACTAGTGAAGAAACAGTCAGAAAAGATGAGGAGGGAAAAATGTCAGTGGCCTCCACCTGTTAAACCATTCCTGTTTTGGGGGTCATCTCATTGTTGCCCCTCTAGTGCATCTGTTGTTAATTTCATTAACACCACAGCAGCTGAAACGGATTAACAACCCCCTCTGCTACTTAACTGACCAGATTAATATCCCATAAGTTTCATTGACTTTATGCTATACTCTGATTAAAAAGTGTACCTTTAATTCTTTTAAGCAGTACATATACATATATATGTATGTGTGTATATATATATATATGTATATGTGTGTATATATATAACTTCCAATAAGATCATGTATCATTGCATTACTTTTCCATTCCAGGATTTTTTTTATATATAGACAGAAATCTATATAAAAAATCATATACTAAGAGCAGCCTGTTGAGAGCTTAAAAATAGGGATACTATGGTAGGTTTGCTGTGCATAACACCCTTTATTTTATGAAAGAATGCACTCGTATACCAAAATAATGCTATGAACACCAGAAGTTGTCCACTGGAAAGAAGTCATTTAGTCAAAGAATTGTTTATTGTTCTTTAATTTGTACTATACAAATGGATAAACATAAGGCCAGAATGCATGACTCCTGTAATGTGTTATTTCAGTGCTCTCATCCACATGGAAGGAGTCATACATAGTTGTTAAGTTGAGATTGAAGAGTTTAACAGTATAAACTGTACTGGATTACCATGGCTATCACAATCAACAGACGTACACCAGATATAATACATGAGATTTATTCTGCCACCATCATCAAAATATGACAAAATGTAACAAAATTATCATGCTTCCCTACATGTTATTTTTCTGTTTTAACAGCTGCATTTATGTTTGGTATGCAGATTTACAAATTATATAACATAGAAGCCTTTTTGGAATAGTTTTAATGTGCGTAGCAAAAATGTCATTTATGGGGTTGTACTGTAGCAAAATTGCATATTTTAAACTGTACATAAACTTTTACATATTGCACTTCTTTAGTATTAATAATAACTTGTTTCATTTCACTTTTTTTAGGACAGCACATTTATCTGTCAGCAAGGATAAATGGAGAGCTTGTTGTAAGACCTTACACTCCAGTTTCAAGTGATGATGATAAAGGATACGTGGACTTGGTTATAAAGGTTTTAATTTTACAAAATTTTATATACAGTACTGTTTTTAATACTTAAAGAGAAATTTTATAATTTAACTTTTTATCCATCCATCCATCCTCTTCTGCTTCTCTGAGGTCGGGTCACGGGGTCAGCAGCTTGAGCAGAGAGGCCCTAATTTAACTTTTTAATGGAATTGAACTCCAAACATGCACTCATAGATGTAAAGTTTATTTTTCTTCATATTTTTTCCTATTGTTTCATGCTTTTTTCTTCTTATTCTGGCTGTCTTCCTTTGCTGGCATTATACAGCTTTCTAAAGCCACCTCACTGGTGTGCATGTAGATATAATGGCAGAAAAGTTTGTATGATTACCTCTGTCTGTTTTAAAGTTGCTGATTCCTGGTAAAAAAAAACTGAAGATCTCTGCCATTCAGTTATTTAATTAGCAAATATGATGCTTAATTTCTGGATACGCTAGCTGGACTGCTGCCACTCTGATCATGATTTAATGTCTGTTTTCTGTAAATCCTGAAGGAAACTACATGTGTGGAGTTGTTGTTGTTGTGTTTTGTTTTTTTTTCTCTCTCTGGTTTTTGGGTTAATTTTATGATGAAACTTTCTTTGGTTTCAAACTTCTACTTTGACCTGTAGTACTAGGGTGTTGTACCGTGTTAGCCATTATGAATGTAGAGAAAAGCCAAGCAAAATGACAGCTTTTATTGGCTAACTAAAAAGATTACAATATGCAAGCTTTCGAGGCAACTCAGGCCTCTTCTTCTGGCAAGATGTAATACAGAAACTGGAGTTCCCTGTGTTTATATACACATAGTAGGAGAAGAAACAACATTGGTAAATCTTTAAATGAAAAATCTTCAATGTAAAAAATTAATAGATTCATTCAGGTTATGATTAATTTAACAAGAGAGAGAAGAACAATGTATGGTCAAGATCTTTGGATAACTGTCCAACAAAGTCCTTTGAAGTTTGTGAGTTTTTCAAAACAATATGGGTCTGTAGACCGGTTATCTATGTCAGTCTGAGAGATGCAAACAGTCCTCATACCTGGCTATAAAACTCTTGTCTCTATTCAAGCCATGTTGTAATATATTAAATTTCAGCATCAGTTTAACTTACCACTCTTTTTTCTCTTTTGCTGTGTTTTGAAGTTGCCCATAACCACTGTGACTTTAAAGTCCCCCTCACAGTGTCCATTGCTGTTGAAGTGGGCTGCTACAGGAACATCTGTGTTGCAACATTTAATGTGGAACCTGTGCAAATTAATTCACTGGCGGAGTGTTTGTCCAGTTTCTTCCACATAGAGTACAGTGTCAGGACATTTCATGCAGAGAATTAGGTAGACCACATTAGATGATCTGCAGGAAAATGATCCCTTTATGTGATGTTCAAGTAGGCAGTGTGGTGTAACTAAATGTGGACACATGGTTGCAGGCATGACAACTTTTAAAGTATTAGTAAAGAATTGCACAATTACACTTCATATGTCTCCTGTCAGGGAAATGCCCTTGTCGCCATAATGTGACTTCAAATAGTCACCCAGTTTTTTATGTTGATTCTAACACACTTGTAGTTGCCACCGTTTTGTTCTTTTACTTTCAGGTGAAACTTTTCTTATGCCTGAAAGCTGGTGAAGGTCCAGATTACCTTAAATTAAAATTTGATCCTGCTTACTATAAATTGTAGAACAAAAAATATTTAGAGCTTTGGGATGTCTAGTCAAATTCCAGATGAAAACCTCATTGAACTTCTGTAGCGGGACACAAATTAGTTCAGTTTGAAAACACAGAGATGTTAGTTGAAGTTTTCTCAAGTAGAGATTTTCCAAGAAATCCCTTTGATAAAAGCCCTATTTGGGCAGAATTAGTTTTTCACCAGGTGGTAAGGTAAAGAAATTATTAGCAGATGACATCTGTAATTCTAGTACTGTCCAAATCGCTCATGTCAGTAACTTTTTATGGAGCAAAAGATTACAGGGCCTTTTATCGTCTATAAGAAGTCTTTAAAAACCCTGTGTTCAACTAGTCCTGTGTGAATCCATATCAGTAAAGCTCCTTAATTTGTGTGATTTGGACGAGTCTAAAATTACAAAGGTTCTCTGCGGATAATTACTTTCTCACCTTTTTGTGTAATACTGATCTCCTCTGAAAACCACTAAAGACTACATGGAATATATGCTTGCAGTTTCTGCTGCTAAAGTTGGAGTATCCAATTGATGTGACATGGAGCATTACCTAAGACAAACTAGAAGAGATCATTCAACTAGCTTATTTGGTTATCTTATAGCTAAGATGTCCCAGTGTCTCATCCAGATACTTCTTAAACCACTTCAACTACAGCAGTTCGTTCCAAATTCCGCAGCGCTTTGTATGAAGAAGTCCTACTTAGATTTTATTAGGCAATAACTAACTATATTTCAATAGCAGAAATATCATACCTAATGTCCATCCATTATCCAACCTGCTATATCTAAATTACAGGGTCACGGGGGTCTGCTGGAGCCAATCCCAGCCATCACAGGGTGCAAGGCAGGAAACAAACCCGTCTTTCATTACTTACATAGTCAGTGTTGTAACTGAATATCACTGGGCCCATGCAGTGGGCATCATTGCCTCAGATTACATTATCTATACTAATAAAAGGCAAAGCCCTCACTCACTCACTCACTCACTCATCACTAATTCTCCAAGTTCCCGTGTAGGTAGAAGGCTGAAATTTGGCAGGCTCATTCCTTACAGCTTCCTTACAAAAGTTGGGCAGGTTTCATTTTGAAATTCTACGCGTAATGGCCATAACTGGAAGCTGTTTTTCTCCATTTACTGTAATGGAGTTGAGCTCGAAAGCTGTGGGGGGGTGGAGTTTTGTGTGACATCATCACGCCTCCCACGTAATCATGTGAACTGACTGTCAACGCAGTACGTAGAAAACCATGAAGAGCTCCGAAAAGCGCTGAAGAAAACATGCACTATATAATTGAGAAGGCAGAGAAACAATAAGAAGCGAGTGAGTGACATATACAACCATAATAATGAGTGCTGTTACTTCGGGAAAACAAAGCACGGTGTAAATCTAAAGTTTAAATTAAGTTCATTGACAGGCTGCTGCTGGTGTTTGTCATGCCCACGGGTAATGCGGGATAAAAGTTTAATGAGAGGACACAGGATATAAATGAGAGATTTGATCACTTTGTAACTAAGTTAAAATTGCAGGTGAGGGGCTGTGCTTATGCAAATTCCGAGAGACTGTGTTTGTGGGGGATTGACAGTTAAATGGTGGGGGAGTCACGTCATCATCTCCCCTCCCACTCACCTCATTTCGCTCTGAGCTGAGCTCCGCAGCTAACGCAGTGTAATACGGAAGCGAGTTTGTGACGCTGCCACCAAATACTCACAGAAAAATCCACAAGTTAGTACACACGCTGCCTCTACAGTTTCTCCACACTGAATCCTCCAGGCACTACTTACAAAAGGTTACATTGACAATCGTGTTGTTATTTTTAAAATGTTTCCTTTTCTAAGCACAAGCACAGCTGAGAAGCTTCGATGCATGTGCTCCATAACAATCACACATTTAATCACACTTTGCATTACAAACAAAGGGGAACTTCTGTCAATGCATGATTTCCTGGTACACCGATTACATTGATCAGCGCTTCCCGATTCATTTTACCCTTGCACCCCCTTGGTTTGAGAAGTATGAAAAAATATGAGGTTAACACAGAAAAACAGATCACCAATTGAAGCTTTATGAATAATCGATTCGCCATCAATAATTGTTTTGGTAAAGTCATACTCAGTGTATTCATTAGATGAACGGTTATGTAAGAGCGAGGGGAGGGTGACTTATTGAGGCATGCAGGCAAAACCACAATAGCATGCGGGCTCGATGTACTGTAGTGCGCATCAACTCGATCTGAATTGCGCAATCACATTCGAAAAAATATATCTTTTCAAGTTCTATTTAGTCCATATGTGTCAAACTCAAGGCCCTCGGGCCACATCCGGCCCGGCGTGTAATTATATCCGGCCTGCAAGATCATTTTATATATTATTGTTATTCATGGCCCGGGGATATGAAGCGCTGGTAACACAATAAACTACAGATCCCATAATGCAGCGCTTCAGCTGCTTTGTCGAACACTTACTGCGTTCATCAAGTCTAGCTTATGATGCTGCAAGTTATTGCAAAGCTAGCCCACATGATGCCGAAGAGAAAAGTTGATTCTGAAAATAGAGCCTTTAAAAACCGATGGGAGGCTGTGTATATGTTTACTGACATTGCCGGTAAACCCGTGTGTCTCATTTGTGGCGCTAATGTGGCTGTAATTACAGAATTTAATCTAAGACGGCACTATGAGACAAAACATTAGGATAACCTGAAAGACCTGAATGCAATGCAGAAGATACAGAAAGCAGAAGAGTTAAAGAAGAATCTGACACTTTGGCAGACGTTTTTACCCGTGCAAAATCACAAAGTGATTTCAAGTGAAGCTGCTTTTATGGGAGACACAAATGCACCAGTGCAACTTGCCCCACTTTCCCTGTTGCCAAGTAATGTTGAACCAAGTCGGCACAACGGTGTTCCCAAATACGCATTTTGCTGATAAACTGAGCGCACTGCGCACTGAGTTCGCACGGCGGTTTGGTGACTTAGAAGAACAAAAAAAGAATTTCGAAAGAATTTCGAGTTGTTTCGCAACCCATTTGCCGTCGATGTGGAAACTGCACCTGTGCAGATTCAGATGGAGGTGATTGAGCTGCAGTGTAATGGCACACTGAAGGCAAAGTACGATACTGCAGGTCCCGCACAGTTTATTCACTCCATTCCCACAGAAATGCTCCAGCTCCGTCTACATGCGGCTCAAACCTTGTGCATGTTTGGTAGCACATATCTGTGTGAGAAGCTCTGCTCAGTGGTGAAGACTAACTAAACAGCATGTTCATATTTGAATTTGTATAATTTTGACAGGATATATTTTTATGGAGAGCAAAATCTTTTGGGATATTTAAAATTTAAGTTTATTTTTTATATAAAATTACATAAGAGTAAAGAAATTTGAATGGTTCTTTTAACGTTTTACTTTATTTCTAACTTGTATAATTTAGACAGGATATATTTTTATGGAGAGCAAAATATAAGTTATTTAAGGTTTGAGTTGATTTATTCTGGAATAATATTCCTGCCTGTTTTTATTCATATTTATGTTCAAAAAAGTTTTAAAAGTTTAGTTTTAGTGTGTTCAATAAATGTTTATCCTGTTCGACCCGCGACCTAAAGTGTGTTTTGGATTTTGGACCCCTGTGCAATTGAGTTTGATACCCCTGATTTAGTCGACACAAATATCTTTGGTTGGAATGTAAGGCGAATTTACTCTTTACATTTGTATGGTGAAGAAAAATTTATGCACTGATGCCTACATTTAACTTACATTCCTACCAAAGATATTTCTATCGACTAAATAAAAATTCCTTCTATTTAAAATTTAAATAGAACTTGAACAGATATGATAGTTCATAATATCCACACAGACTTGCACATAAGAGCGGGAGTCATCCGTTTTAACAAACCGCGTATTGCACTGATACGAAATAGCCTGCCCATTTAATTATTTAGGAATGGATAAATAAATTAAGATTTTGTACAAATAATGTTTTTCATTTTTCTTCCTTGATGGATTCTGCCACCCCCAGCAACAGTTGCTCGCACCCCAAAGAGAGAGAGTGTGTGTGTGTGTGTGTATATATATATATATATATATATATATATATATAATATACTAGCAGAATACCCGCGCTTCGCAGCAGAGAAAATTGTAAAAAATAACGTAACTTGATTGTTAATGTAATTGTTTTGTCATTGATATGAGTGTTGTTGTCATTTACTGTATGTATATATATAATATACAGTGGAACCTCAGTTTGCGAGCATAATTCGTTCCGGAAACATGCTTGCAATCCAAAACACTCACTCGTATATCAAAGCGAATTTCCCCATAAGAAATAATGGAAACTCAGATGATTCGTTCCACAACCCAAAACTATTCATATAAAAATGATTAATACAAAATATAAAGTAAAATACATAATACAGATTAACCTGCACTTTACCTTTAAAAAGAATCATGGCTGGGGTGAGTTTCTAAACTCATGTGGGATTCCACCCAACAGGACGACGCGCGGAAGAGTGTCCCAAAGCAATCGCAGTCTCCCAGCGCTGTAGCAGTTCGCCGTATAAGCGCATCCAAAAAGATCGCAGACATGGTATAAGCGCCTGTTGTCAATGGGTCATACAAGGAACATTATAAAGATCCCGCTGCAATAAATGACAGCGATGTTGCTGTTTCAAGCTGAATAAAGCTGATGTTGTTAAAGTACTGAGACTCAGCTTTGTGTTTTGGGGAGCAAGATGGGGACTCGCACTTCACAGTGCACACACACGAGCGAGATAAAGAGAGAGAGAGAGAGACGTGCTGGTCGAGCAAGCAAGCAAGATAAGGAGAGAGAGAGAGACGCTGGGCAAGCGAGCGAGATAAGGAGAGAGAGAGAAGAACCATCAGCCCAGTTGTGATCACATGACACTCAGCAAAAAAAAAGTGTATCCATACTGCTCGTATTGCAAGACATCGCTCGTTTATCAAGTCAAAATTTATTAAAAATTTTTGCTCGTCTTGCAAAACACTTGTAAAGCGAGGTTCCACTGTATATATAGCAATATATACAATATATTGCTATATATATAGCAAAATACCCGCGCTTGGCAGCGGAGAAGTAAAAAGAAAAGGAAACAATTTAATAATAACGCAACATGATTGACAATGCAATTGTTTTGTCATTGTCATGAGTGTTGCTGGTATATATATATATATATATATATATATATATATATATATAGCCCTGACTCACTCACTCATCACTAATTCTCCAACTTCCCGTGTAGGTAGAAGGCTGAAATTTGGCAGGCTCATTCCTTACAGCTAACTTACAAAAGTTTCATTTTGAAATTCTACGCGTAACGGTCGACAATGTTCGCCATGTTGAACTTTCTTATTTATGGCGCCATCTTCACGAAATTTGTTGGGCGGCTTCCCTGCACTAACCGAAACCAATGTACGTACTTATTTCGGTGGTATGATGCCACTGTCGGCCGCCATATTGAACTTTTCAACGGTCTTTGTTACTTATGGGCCGCTCTTCAAGAAATTTGGTACGTGGGTTCCCAACGCTAACTGAATCCTACTTACGTACATATATACGTCCATAGCCTACAGCTCGGTCACCGTGTGAGGCGGCGTTGGGTCCCCCAACCCAACGCCTCCTACGTTGTTGGCTGCCTGCCTATATAAGGCTGTCCATCGCTCTAGTCTCTACATTCCCTTCCTTGCTTCACCATGGAATTCACGTCTCCCTGCTGATAACTACAGCCTTTTTATTTAATCCATGGCTTCTCCGCTGTTTTATTGTTCATTTATTACGATTATAGTTATTGTGTAGGTATTTTAGACTTACTTTACATTGTTCAGGTACCCATTTCCTTTATCATTCCAACCGTACCCCCATTAACATGTCTATCGAGGTGATCACCATCGATCAAAGAACTGTCACTAACTGAGTGGTTTCCATGTCCGGAGATGGCACCTACCTTTTCCATTCTGTTTGTTACATATTGCACGGCCATATCAAGCTCACTCTTGATATCCGGAGGAACATTGTGTCTTATGTATTGAATGACTGGGACAGGTTCAAGGTGTGGACTGATGACGGTACAGGAGATAATTATACTACACAGGAGCACTATAAGAGTGAAATGCTTAAGCCCTTCATCTATGGATCTGCATGTGAGTTGATGGCTGCCGCTGAATTTTTTGGTTGTCGCTTTCAAGTGTACCGTAATGGCCAAATATTTTACACCTTTGGACAATCGCCAATGCCTCTTAAACATTTTAGATTCACAGGTGACGATGTCAGTAGTGGACACTTTGATGTTTATGAATGTTTAAACTCTTAAAAGCTGGATGTGAAGTTATCAATGAAACCGGTTGTATACTTATAACGCTTGACAGATGCTGAATGTCTCTTCAACACGTCCTACAAATACTGTCGTAATTGAAACAAACCATGAAACTCAAACCGATTATGACAGCAGCAATCCAAGCTGTGAGATTTGAAACAAGATTACTGTTCACATGGCCAACTGAACGTTGCATGCTCAAGAGTAAGCTCAGCACACAGCTTGGTCATATTACAACCGGAGGGCGAAACTCACAATGTGGTATACAAAGAGATCCTTAACAAATAATTATTGGTATATTTTCCCTCAGTTTAAAAAGGTTTAATTTTCTTCTTAATAAAAAGTTTAAGGCAGTACTTCACCGCTGCGAAGCGCAGGTATTTTGCTAGTGAATCTATATAGCATCTTGGTGGACTTTATTCATTTGGCGGTTCTTTTATCGGGAACATGTTGTAAATCTTTTGTACCAGCCAATGTCTCCGTAAGGGAATAAGAGTGGGTAAACCATAGGATCGGAATTCATATTGAGTGTGGAAATTTGCTTACAGGAGTTGCCTATGGGATAGATGCAAATTGATTTCATGTATGTGTTTGTATGATTTAGCAAAGGGATTGATGGTTATGAACATGGAATCTAGCTGGAGAAGTACATTTTCGCCTAATACAGAGTTTGCTTTATTTTGTAAGCGTACTTCAGTAGCTTGTCGAGAAATGCCGTGTCGGCTGCGTGGGGGCGCTACCGGTTTTGAAGTGGAGCCACTGGCAGCTTGGGGAAGGGTTTGGAAGTGGACGAAAAGGAATCGAGAAATGCTGTGATGGCTGCGTGGAGGCGGGACCGGTTTTGCAGTGGAAACGGGGCGAACCAGAAGAGAAATATATATAAGAGAGAATCATTTGACATACATCAAAATATGTAAA
This sequence comes from Polypterus senegalus, assembly GCF_016835505.1. Taxonomy (NCBI): domain Eukaryota; kingdom Metazoa; phylum Chordata; class Cladistia; order Polypteriformes; family Polypteridae; genus Polypterus; species Polypterus senegalus. The sequence goes on from NC_053161.1 coordinate 114,326,467, forward strand.
CCCTCTTTACTATATTTTATATGAAGATTAGAGAAAGAAATTAGTTTAGTTTAATATAGCAACATTTAGCCTGTTTGCACTTTACAGTTATTTTTATCATTTAAACATTTTATTTAACAGAATGTTATACTCTTACACTTGCACAACTAATCAGCATGCAAGGAAATAATTCCAATAATTACTGTACAATAATCTATGATTGGTAAGCAAATATTCGCCACCCCTTGGTCAGATTATATCTAATTTCTCTGCCCAAACTTGCTGTTAAACTGTTTGTTACAGCTTGTATATAAATATGCTGTGTGTTTCATCCATTGGTCACAGGGTGTTTGCTGAATTTGGAGAAAAAGAACATCTATAGTTTTGAAGTTACATCTCTTTTATGCTTATAATACTTCATTGAAATTCAGATCTTCTTAATTGTTAACTGACCATGCTACAGGCTGTCCTTCTGCCTTCAGATAAACTTTAGCAGGTTCAATAGGTCAGCTTTATTTAAGACAGCATGTGTTGCTAGGCTTCATCAATGATATTCCAGGCTCACTGCCTAAATACAGGATGCATTACAAATACCAATTAAGTTATTCTTATGATCACTTTTGATTTTACTTGCTATAGCATTTTTTTAGATATTCACATGTATTACTAGTACAATTAAATTTGGTTATGATCCCCTATTACTATATTATTATGTGGGGGTCCCTCACCTTTAGGGTTTGCTTCACATTATTGATTAATCAGCTGACAGACAGAGAAACATAGATTTTGTAATAGACACATACTTACAAATAATGACATATAAGAGCATCTGCCACCCCAGACTCCGAATAACAGTAATTAATCTTCTTTTATTTTTCTTTACTAGATTTTATCCCACCTCGTGCCCAAGCAGTTTACTTGGCTAAAGCAGAAGTTCTTAAGATATATTCAGTACACTGAAGAAAGCACCTTTTCACAAATGATAGCCTTCACTCTTTGCACTCATTTCTACACAATTAGCAATTGCTTCATTGTTTCAGATATCATCACATGTTCTCATACTCACTCTTTTACAATTGCACTTCATTCACAGAGATCTCTATCACACGTGCTATAAACTCACTCAAGGTTGTGCTTTTATATACTGTGTATATATATATATATATATATATATATATATATACACTGCTCACAAAAATTAAAGGAACACTTTAAAGAAACACATTAGATACATCAGATCTCAATATGAAGTTGGATATCTATACAAATAACGACAGGGCAATGTCTTAGGAACAAAAGGATGCCAAGTCTTTTAATGGAAATAAAAGTTTTCTGCCTACAGAGGGCTCAATTGTGTAGACACCCTAAAATCAGAGTGAAATGAAAATGTGGCAGGCTAGTCAAATTTTTCAAAAACTTAATTTCTGCTACTCAAAATGCTTTTCAGTATCTTGTGTGGCCCCCACGAGCTTGTATGCATGCTTGACAACGCCGGGCATGCTCCTAATGAGGCGACGGATGGTGTCTTGTGGCATTTCCTCCCAGATCTGTACGAGGGCATTCCTGAGCTGTTGTACAGTCTGAGGAGCAACCTGGCGCCTAATGGACCGAAACATAACGTCCCACAGATGTTCTATTGGGTTTAAGTCAGGGGATCGTGAAGGCCATTCAATTGTTTCAATTCCTTCATCCTCCAGGTACTGCCTGCATACTCTTGCCACATGAGGCCGGGCATTGTCATGCATTAGGAGGAAACCAGGACCTACTGCACCAGCGTAGGGTCTGACAATGGGTCCAAGGATTTCATCCTGATACCTAATGGCAGTTAAGATGCCATTTTCTAGCCTGTAGAGGTCTGTGAGTCGCTCCATGGATATGCCTCCAAGATCATCACTGACCCACCACCAAACCAGTCATGCTAAACGATGTTAGAGGCAGCATAATATTCTCCACGGCTTCTCCTGACCCTTTCACATCTTTCACATATACTCAGGGTGAACTTGCTCTCATCTGTGAAAAGCACAGGACGCCAGTGGCGGACCTGCCAATTCTGGTATTCTATGGCAAATGCCAATTGAGCTCCATGGTGCTGTGCAGTGAGCACAGGGCGCAGTAGACATTTGGGCCCTTAGGCAACCCTCATGAAGTCTGTTTCTGATTGTTTGGTCAGAGACATTCACACCAGTGGCCTGCTGAAGGTCTTTTTGTAGGGCTCTGGCAGTGCTCACCCTGTTCCTCCTTGCCCAAAGGAGCAGATACTGGTCCTGCTGATGGGTTATGGACCTTCTTTGGCCCTCTCCAGCTCTCCTAGAGTAACTGCTTGTCTCCTAGAATCTCCTCCATGCCCTTGAGACTGTGCAGGGAGACACAGCAAACCTTTTGGCAATGACACGTATTGATGTGCCATCCTGGAGAAGTTGGACTACCTGTGCAACCTCTGTAGGGTCCAGGTATCGCCTTATGCTACCAGTAGTGACACTGACTGTAGCCAAATGCAAAACTAGTGAAGAAACAGTCAGAAAAGATGAGGAGGGGAAAATGTCCGTGGCCTCCACCTGTTAAACCATTCCTGTTTTGGGGGTCATCTCATTGTTGCCCCTCTAGTGCATCTGTTGTTAATTTCATTAACACCACAGCAGCTGAAACTGATTAACAACCCCCTCTGCTACTTAACTGACCAGATTAATATCCCATAAATTTCATTGACTTTATGCTATACTCTGATTAAAAAGTGTTCCTTTAATTCTTTTGAGCATTGTATGTATATATGTATGTATATATATATATATGTATGTATATATATATATGTATGTATATATATATGCCAGCAACACTCATGACAATGACAAAACAATTCCATTGTCAATCATGTTACGTTATTATTAAAATGTTTCCTTTTCTTTTTACTTCTCCGCTGCCAAACGCGGGTATTTTGCTATATATATATATATATATATATATATATATATATATATACACTAGATATATATATATATATATATATATATATATATATATATATATATATATATATATATATATAACTGCTCTAAAAAATTAAAGGAACACTGTGAAAACACATCAGATCTCAATGGGGAAAAAGAAATCCTCCTGGATATCTATACTGATATAGACTGGGTAATGTGTTAGGAACGAAAGGATGCCACATCGTTTGATGGAAATGAAAATGATCAACCTACAGAGCCTTGAATTCAAAGACGCCCCAAAAATCGGAGTGAAAAATTATGTGGCAGGCTAGTCCATTTTGCCAAAATTTAATTGCAGCAACTCAAAATTACGCAGCACTTTGTATGGCCCATGTGTTCTTGTATACATGCCTGACAACATCGGTGCATGCTTCTAATGAGATGACAGATGGTGTTGTGGGGGATCTCCTCCCAGATCTGGACCAGGGCATCACTGAGCTCCTGGACAGTCTGAGGTGCAACCTGGTGGCACTGGATGGACCAAAACATAATGTCCCAGAGGTGTTCTATTGGATTTAGGTCAGGAAAGTGTGGTGGCCAGTCAATGGTATCAATTCCTTCATCCTCCAGGAACTGCCTGCATACTCTCACCACATGAGGCCAGGAATTGTCGTGCACCAGGAGCCACTGTACCAGCATAGGGTCTGACAATGGGTCCAAGGATTTCATCCTGATACCTAATGGCAGCCAAGGTGCCTTTGTCAAGCCTGTAGCGGTCTGTGTGACCCTCCATGGATATGCCTCCCCAGACAATCATTAACCCACCACCAAACTGCTCATGCTGAATGATGTTACAGGCAGCATAATGTTCTCCATGGCTTCTCCAGACCCTTTCACTTCTGTCACATGCTCAGGGTGAACCTGCTCTCATCTGTAAAAAGCACAGGGCACCAGTGGTGCATCTGCCAATTCTGGTATTCTATGGCGAATGCCAATCGAGCTGCATGCTGCTGGGCAGTGAGCTCAGGGCCCATTAGAGGACATGGGGCCCTTGGGTCACCCTCATGAAGTCTTTCTGGTTGTTTGGTCCGAGACATTCACACCAGTGGCCTGCTGGAGGTCATTTTGTAGGGCTCTGGCAGTGCTCATCCTGTTCCTCCTTGCCCAAAGGAGCAGATACTGGTCCTGCTGATGGGTTATGGACCTTCTATGGCCCTCTCCAGCTCTCCTAGAGTAACTGCTTGTCTCCTAGAATCTCCTCCATGCCCTTGACCTCAGCTGCTTAACCAACCAGAAAATTATCAGGTTTAATTGATTTCATGCCAGGCCCAATAAAAAAGTGTGCTGCTCACAAAAATTAAAGGAACACTTTTTTTATTGGGCCTGGCATGAAATCAATTAAACCTGTTTGATAATTTTCTGGTTGGTTAAGCAGCTGAGGTCATTGTTAAACACTTTCAGCTGTATTGGTGTTCATGGACTTAACGACAGGTGCACTAAAGTGGCAACAATTAGAAAACCCTCAAAACAGGACTGGTTTTACATGTGGAGGTCATTTCAAGTTTCTCCCTCTTGATCTTTTTTGGCTGGTTTTCCACTCGTGCTAGTTTTGGCTTGAGAAATAATCTCTACTGGCAATATGAGGCGATTCCTTAACCCTACAGAAGTTGCACAGGTTGTCCATGCGCAAAAAACATGTGTAATGCCATGAAAAGTGTCTGCTGACACTTTAGTATGTAAGCAATGGTATGAGAATGCAGTTAGACATTTTTTTTTATTTTTTTTATTCAGTTTTAGTCTCTTAAATTATTTAAAGGTTTTTTGCACTGGTATTTACATTTCTGTGCTTTTTATGGTTTCTTTGATCATTTTACTTCTGTAATTGGATTATTTTTTCTGGATTTGTGTATTGGAAGATTTTTGCCTTAAGATTGCCTTAATGCAAATTCTTTCTGCTCATTTTGTTTATTGTGTTTTTATTTTTCAAATGATTTGTGTTATGTTTTGGGTCACAACCACAGTTTCTCCCTCTTGTGAACTTTAATTTAATCCTGCGTTTTTGGGCCTTATAAAGCCAGAGCTAGGGTGGTTGGTAGTTGGGAATCAGCTGGACTGGTTCTGTGGCTTGTTTGGAGGCTTTAGTCCCCTTTTCTTCACGTCTGACACAAACAGCTTTATTTTTTAAATTCTAAGAAATTATAAAAGTTACTTCCATGAAAAATATTAAATGAGATGCTAAAATCCCTTATTTGACATTCCAGAAATCATTGAAATATATTACCTCCATTTTTTATTTAGATATATTATAAGGATGTCAATCCAAAATTCCCTGAAGGTGGAAAGATGTCCCAATACTTGGAAAGCCTTCGAATTGGCGACTGCATTGACTTCAGAGGTCCTAGTGGGTTGCTTGTGTACAAAGGAAAGGGTAAGTTATTTATAGAAAGAACAACAATATTTTTTTTGTTTTGAATAAGTAATATATATGCATTGATCAGCTGATAAGAGATATATGCCTCTATTTGTGTGGGTTCCCCTCATGCTTCCAAAACGGCTCTAATTTTTCCTAAGATCTATAACAAATAAAATATTTTAAAATATGTAAAAATAAATCACAAACAATATTTTTTTGTTTATTAATTGTGAATGTTTATTTTCCTTTGAAAGTATATCTTGCCATTGCCAATTTGGTGACATTGTAAGAAAAAAAATGTTGAATACATTTTAATAAATATATACTGTATACACACACTGAGTATTTATTTTTTCATAACTCTCTTGCTTTTGATAAGCAGGTGCTGTGGGCTAGTGATTTGCATCAAAGCAAGCTGAGGGGTTGAATTTTATTTAGTGTTTTTCTGAAGTAAGAGAAAACTTAGCTTGATTTTTTTTTTTTTTTCATTTCAGTCCTGGCTGTATGAGTAAAATAGACAAAAGATGTATAGAGTAGCTATAATATTAATAAAATTAAACTGAAATAGCTTCAAAACAGGCAAGCCAGTCTCTATAATACTGTAATATGAAATAGTGTCATTGCTTGGCAGTCTATCATGATAGTGGTATTTTGCAAGGTATAAAATAAAGTAAAAAGAAATGCAGAATAATACTTTAAAATGCATTTTTCAACAAGAAGACGAGGACATAATTGCAAGAGTTTTTAGGGCAAATTTTGCATAAAACGTTTTTCTTCAAACAAGGAACAATAGATTTTAGAGACCTTCAAATCTTGACTTAATGTTATTTTAGATACTCAAGGTGAAAAGGATAGACTTTATCTTTCATATTAATACTTGAGTCTGTGATGCATACTAGAATAGTGTCACTCCTTGGGGCACTTTTTCTGATGTAAATGAAACGTCTATAGTTTATTCCTGTATCGTGGGTCATATGTAATTTATTCATGCATTCTTATTTAATTATTTTGACTTCAGCATTTTATTACAAAGCGTACGTACGTTATATCATGCAGTAGTACATCATAAACAGACCATATTCTCCTTCCCTTCACTATCTAGAGAGCAGGGAAAGAAAAATATTTAAAATGAAGTATTCACTCAAATACTGAAATATTAAAAATGTAGCAATCAACTATTCCATTTCACTATAATCCGATTTTTTTTTTCCACTAACCTCCTATATAACCAGCCATGTACAGTATATGCTTCATGTCCTATATTAAAGTGTTATCCATCTCATTTTTACAATCAAAATAAACTTTGAAATACTTATGTTATATAAATTTTAACAAAACTGAAAATCGCATATTTATTATTCAGTGACCAATTAAAAATGTGTACTAAAATAATTACCTAAATACTAAAAGGTTAATGATGCTTCACAATGTTTACTTAATTGAGAACACTGCTGATTCAGTCTGTCATATTCTTAAAAAAAAACAAAAAACTTTTGAAGTATTCATCATCAAGGTCATTTCAGTTTGTCTTCATTTTCAATAAATAGGATATTCTTTTCTAATTGTGCTGTGATAGGACTGTTAGGATTCTTTCAGTTAGGCCAAATAAGATTGGGTGCTAGTAGTTTGGGTTATACCAATAGACTATTCATATTCACTAACCAATAATGTTGCTTTTAAGTGTTATTTACAGGTAGAGCTGGCTCAGGATTAGAAATTATGTCCCTAAAACTGTATGATTAATAAGCAAAAGATTTTATTAAAACGTTCCCATAGTATGTTGCCCAAGAAAACATGTTTGACAGGGTCACTTAAAAGAGGAGCCTTGGCTCAAGTATGCTATGGCAGTGTAAAAAATAAATAAATCCTTTGCATTTATATAGTGCTTTTCTCCCTACTCAAAGCGCTCAGCAATTGCAGGTTAAAGGCCTTGCTCAAGGGCCCAGCAGAGCAGAGTCCCTATTGGCATTTACAGGATTCGAACCGGCAACCTTCTGATTGCCAGTGCAGATCCCTAGGTAAGGTCTTTACATACTATTTACAAAAGCATAAAACAATGCTGATTTAGATTGGCACAATGCATCTCTGTATTATTCTTGTTGTGAAAGCAGACTTTGGTCAGAAAGCTATCTCTAATTGGAACAGTCACTAGCAGTGGTTTCAGTGCATTGGTAAATGCAAAATGTGGCCCAGCAGGCACCTTCCACATTCATGCAGAATCTGTTGGGTTTTTTTTTTGTATCACATTTATCAAGTTTCCTTATTAGTAATTCCTTTGTGGTAGTTGATGAAAAAGGTCAAATATAGTCATCTGCAGGAATACATTCAAGTTCCAGTTAACATGATGACATAAACAGCATTTGGTAAAATAGCTGATTTGAACAGAGTGACTTTAGATCTGGAACTGATTGCCTGTGATGACTAGATGTGGCATATATGTTGGAAAGCTGTAGCAACAACAATGCTCATTCTAAAATTGATGGCTACTTCTACGCCACTAATATTCGCTAAAGCATTGGCGAGGCAGGTATAATGTTTTGATATGTTGCAGGTCAATTATGACCTGTGTTTTGCCCTTCTTTGGTGCTGTTCTGTATGGCAAACTCATTGGCAAAGTCCAGGTCTGTCAGGTACCTGTGCAATATATAGTGTTGTAGGATGCCATATGGACCTATATGTACAACTAGCAAAATACCCGCGCTTCACAGCGGAGAAGTAGTGTGTTCAAGAAGTAATTAAAAAGAAAAGGAAACATTTTGAAAATAACGTAACATGATTGTCAATTTAATTGTTTTGTTACTGTTGTGAGTTATGAGTGTTGCTGTCATATACAGTGGTGTGAAAAACTATTTGCCCCCTTCCTGATTTCTTATTCTTTTGCATGTTTGTCACACAAAATGTTTCTGATCATCAAAAACATTTAACCATTAGTCAAATATAACACAAGTAAACGCAAAATGCAGTTTTTAAATTATATTTTTTATTATTTAGGGAGAAAAAAAATCCAAACCTACATGGCCCTGTGTGAAAAAGTTATTGCCACTTTGTTAAAAAATAACCTAACTGTGGTGTATCACACCTGAGTTCAATTTCCGTAGCCAACCCCAGGCCTGATTACTGCCACACCTGTTTCAATCAAGAAATCACTTAAATAGGAGCTGCCTGACACAGAGAAGTAGACCAAAAGCACCTCAAAAGCTAGACATCATGCCAAGATCCAAAGAAATTCAGGAACAAATGAGAACAGAAGTAATTGAGATCTATCAGTCTGTTAAAGGTTATAAAGCCATTTCTAAAGCTTTGGGACTCCAGCGAACCACAGTGAGAGCCATTATCCACAAATGGCAAAAACATGGAACAGTGGTGAACCTTCCCAGGAGTGGCCGGCCGACCAAAATTACCCCAAGAGCGCAGAGACGACTCATCCGAGAGGTCACAAAAGACCCCAGGACACCGTCTAAAGAACTGCAGGGCTCACTTTCCTCAATTAAGGTCAGTGTTTACGACTCCACCATAAGAAAGAGACTGGGCAAAAACGGCCTGCATGGCAGATTTCCAAGACACAAACCACAGTTAAGCAAAAAGAACATTAGGGCTCATCTCAATTTTGCTAAGAAACATCTCAATGATTGCCAAGACTTTTGGGAAAATACCTTGTGGACTGATGAGACAAAAGTTGAACTTTTGGAAGGCAAATGTCCCGTTACATCTGGCGTAAAAGGAACACTGCATTTCAGAAAAAGAACATCATACCAACAGTAAAATATGCTGGTGGTAGTGTGATGGTCTGGGGTTGTTTTGCTGCTTCAGGACCTGGAAGGCTTACTGTGATAGATGGGACCATGAATTCTACTGTCTACCAAAAAATCCTGAAGGAGAATGTCTGGCCATCTGTTCGTCAACTCAAGCTGAAGCGATCTTGGGTGCTGCAACAGGACAATGACCCAAAACACACCAGCAAATCCACCTCTGAATGGCTGAAGAAAAACAAAATGAAGACTTTGGAGTGGCCTAGTCAAAGTCCTGACCTGAATCCAATCGAGATGCTATGGCATGACCTTAAAAAGCCGGTTCATGCTAGAAAACCCTCTAATAAAGCTGAATTACAACAATTCTGCAAAGATGAGTTGGCCAAAATTCCTCCAGAGCGCTGTAATGTGACTCATTGCAAGTTATCGCAAACGCCTGATTGCAGTTATTGCTGCTAAGGGCGGCCCAACCAGTTATTAGGTTCAGGGGGCAATTACTTTTTCACACAGGGCCATGTAGGTTTGGATTTTTTTTTCTCCCTAAATAATAAAAACCATCATTTAAAAACTGCATTTTGTGTTTACTTGTGTTATATTTGACTAATGGTTAAATGTGTTTGATGATCAGAAACATTTTGTGTGACAAACATGCAAAAGAATAAGAAATCGGAAGGGGGCAAATAGTTTTTCACACCACTGTATACACACATACATATACTGTACATACACACATACATATACACACACAAATAAATAAATATATATATATATATACACACACTAGCAGAATACCCGCGGTTTGCAGTGGAGAAGTAGTGTGTTAAAGAAGTTATGAAAAAGAAAAGGAAACATTTTAAAAGTAGCGCAAGATGATTGTTAATGTAATTGTTTTGTGACTGATATGAGTGTTGCTGTAATATATATAGACACAGACACACACACACACATATATATATATATATATATATATATATATATATATATATAGTTTTACTGTGAAATAATGCAAAGAGTACGCGACACGTGTTTTTTTCGCCCTAATTTTGGGGTCATCAGGCGTACATACTCAGTGCACCCCCTCTCGGGAATCAGACATTGGCGTTAGAGACAAAGCCTCTTCCATTGCGCCATGGCGTGTGGTTTGTCTATTTGAGAGTATGTAGATCGAGATATATACCCGCGCTTCGCAGCGGAGAAGTAGTGTGTTAAAGAAGTTATGAAAAAGAAAAGGGAACATTTTAAAAATAACGTAACATGATTGCCAATATACAGTAATTGTTTTGTGAGTGTTATGAGTGTTGCTGTCATCAAGGATTTGATTATCATTATTTGAGTTCGTTCAATCAGGTTCGTATTTGTAGGATGTGTTGTGTTCAAGTTACATTCCATGTTTGTCAATCGTTGTAAAGATAACAGGTTTCATTCATCGATTCGTTTCTTTAATGCATCAATAAACAGCTCGTCTTCCTCTTTATCTGAGACGTGATACACTGCATGCACAGGCTTTTTTTTTTTACACTGTCTTCCTTTAGCGGAACATTGACTTTTTCCACCATGTGCTTTGTTTCCGTAGTAGCTGCACTTATGAATATGTTTGTATGTGTCACACGCTTCATATTTTTTTTGCTGCCTTCTCAATTGTGTAATTCGGTTTTTGTTCAGCACTCTTTGGAACTCTTGCTTTTTGTCTGTGCACTCGCGCCAGTTCACGTGAGCCGCTCGGTGTACATGCATCGAAGGTTCCCAGCTGTGCTGGTGCCATCTCATGCGATGTCCACGGCTGTATTTAATGTTAGCTAAGACGCGGCACTTAAAACTTTCTCTCGCAGTTTCGCTGAGTTTGTGCCAAACACCACCCTAACCATCTCATCTTCGTCTGCATCAGCACAGTCCTTCACCCGTGAATATTTAGCGGCAGTGTTTCTATTGGATTGCCGCTGATGTACGGCCTTATATGGGCAGGCACTAAATTACGTGGGAGGCGTAACTCCGCCTCCCACGGCCATCGAGCAGAAGTCTATTATAGTATATGGACGAAAAAATAGGTTCCAGTTATGACCATTACGCGTAGAAGTTCGAAATGAAACCTGCCCAACTTTTGTAAGTAAGCTGTAAGGAATGAGCCTGCCAAATTTCAGCCTTCTACCTACACGGGAAGTTGGAGAATTAGTGATGAATCAGTGAGTGAGTGAGTGAGTTAGTGAGGGTTTTACCTTTTATTAGTATAGATATGTAGTGTTGTAGGATGCCATATGACCTAAAGTCATGCCATTGTGAATCCTTATGGATACTATCCAAACACTTTTTTGAAACTAACAAAGCAGTTTCGCAGGGTTCTTCTGAATTCCAGACATTGTTCAATAATGTTTCATATACAGTGGACGACTGTAATTCGTTCCAAGACTCTGGTCGCAACCGGATTTGGTCGTGACTCGAAGTAATTTCCCCCATAGGATTGTATGTAAATACAGTTAACCCGTTCCGGACCGTACGAGCTGTATGTAAATATGTTTTGTAAAGGTTTTTAAGCACAAAAATAGGTAATTATACCATAGAATGCACAGTGTAATAGTAAACTAAATATAAAAACATTGAATAACACTGAGAAAACCTTGAACACAGAAAACTAACTTTGCAAGAGTTCATGGTACAGCCTTATGAACCGCTCACTGTAAACACTTTTTTTAAATGAGTTTTAAGCATGGGGAAAAAAATGAAATTTGAAAAATCTGTAATTTATACAAAAACTAACCATAACCAAGAAAACTAATCTTGCATGAGTCGAGTTATGGCATGAAGGAAGTGAGGAGGAACTGGGTGGAGAGGAGATTGCAGTTCTGAGGTAAAGTCCCTCTGCGCAATGCACGTCTGACCGAGAAAAATGTACAGGGAGAGACTGAACACTTGTGTAAATCACTGGCGCGTACAAACCGGAAGGGAAATGAAATAGAGTACAAAGAGTTCACAGTGAATACACAGGGATAGACTGATCAAGTGCGGAAATCATCGGCGCGTACAAACCGGAAGGGAAACTGGCTTATTCATCACCAGAGTGTGTGGTTGTGAACAGATGCAAAAGTTTGCTGAACTTTTTGGTTGTAAACCGATTTGTACGTGTTCTGAGATGTTCGTGACCCGAGGTTCCACTGTATTAAATATTTGTTCAATACACGTTCACAATGGACACAAAGCTTGCCATTCATTAACTGCCTTAAGTGGTTGTCACAGCATCACCATGCAGAATGCTTTTCCAGCGATGGAGAAGAGTGTTATGCTGTGCCACATGTTACAATCTGTGAAGTCTATCCACTCATGTCCCCAGTCGTAGACACATTCCTGATTACAGCATCTGTTTGGTATAAATGAACTGGTGTCACTATTCTTAAGGTGTTCTGCTGAAATCTCATTGTTTTGGATGACCTTGTTATTACTCTTATTGCATTTGGAATCTCTTCCTCCATAATTGCATTCATGTTCATGTCCAGACCTTTGGGAGATAAGTTGATTCATTGGAACTAAGTGGAATGAGGGACTGCTTAAGTGGTTTTTAAAATATTCTGTTCAGGATGCTTTTTGTTCTTCAGCTCTTATATTATGTTACGTTGCTCTTTTTTCTAGTTATTTCAACAAATATTTGATGAAACATCTTTAAATCATTATGTATTGCAGCTTATTGGGCGTCAGCTCATTTCTGTTGTATCTACCTCCTCTTGTTGGTCCAACAACTGTGTTTAACCTTATCATGCAGCGTCTGGAATCTAACATGGGTTTTTGCCTGCTTTCGCAACGTCTCACTTGTTTTGTTTGGTCTCTCAGGGCTTGAAAATTTATATTTTTAATATATTAAAACCTAACTTAAAGTAACCTGGGTACTTCATTGTCTCTTACTTTTAACAGTACTTTAACTTTGAGTGCTTGTTTGGACAACTCTGCCTTTTACCTGTGAGGTTATGTCAAGAGACTACTTTCAGTGTGTGATAAAATTACTTTTCACAAGACCTGTCAAACAGATGAACTGGAAGAGTTTTTTTTATTTTATTTTTTAAAATAGCCATTTTGTTTATCTTATTGCAAGTTTAAGTAACAAGTGACAGCACAACAAAATAGTTATTTGATTCTTGCCTGTTGATTAAGGAGGAAGCTTTTCACTGTTACTTTATCTTGAGAAAATGTAATGTTTAATGTATTCGATGTATTACATTGCCCAGTATACAAGGAATTTGACAAGTGTAAAGAAAACTGTTTTTAGACTAGCAAAACAATGTCTGTTGTATAATTTTCGGTGAGTAAAACAATTGTCATGTGTCAAGAACTAAAAACCTTAAGCTTAATTGCCAAAAAACAGCTTATGGAATGACAGGGGGCCGGCTAGGTGCATCTTGAACGAAGCCAAAGCGGACAGGCAGCATGGGAGTTGGTTGATGACAATGGCAGTTATCAGCGTTGCTGCCAGATGAGCGGACCCACTGGGGTGAGCTGGAGAGACCAGGAGAGAGCCGTACTGAGGAGTCTTTTACCTGATCCCTGGGAGTATTTCACTTTAGCATTTCACTTTAAGAATTTCTTTATGTGAGCACTGACTTTTATCTGTATTATTTAATCACTTATTTATTACTTTCTGCACTGCACTTTCTTATTTTGAATTTGTTTAAATAAAATTGCAATGTGTGCTTTAGCTATTTAAAACTGGTTGTTGTCTCTGTGTCCATCTTTGTTTATGCGCATGGTTTAATGACATGTATGCTAGTTGGACTTTGACCCCTGACAAAGTGTCTAAATGAGAATTAAGGCAACTTAATTGTAATCAACGAGCTTGGCTTCTTATTTATTAATTTAACCATTTTCTCTGTTGTTTTGAGGAGCTTATTTTGACATTCCCAGTGATGGCAGCAGACTTCCTATTGTTTCCTTTTGCTTTTGCAGTTTCAATGCTTTTTTTTTTTTTTGCTTTACGTTTATGTTCAGATATAAGCCTGTTTTCTCCTTTTTAAAGCATTCATAATGCATCTATCAATCCTAAGTGAAATATAAACAGTAGGTTACATTTTTATTTACTTAATGTTTTTCAGGAAAATTTGCCATTCGTCCTGACAAAAAATCTGAACCAGAAATAAAAATGATCAAACATCTTGGAATGATTGCTGGAGGAACTGGTAAGAATTTGAACATTTCTGTTAGAGTAAAAAGTTTTGTATATGTTAAGGACAAAAACAAAAATAGGCTCCTCTTCTGTTTTATTGTTGAATCTTTAAGAAACAAGTCTGAAAACATAACACACTTTAGAATATTGGAAAACTGTATCAGTATATTTTCCACAATGTTAAATGAAGAATATTACACATATATGCACCTAAATTTCTACACTTGTGCAACAAAAATATAATTAAGCATAATCAATAATTTGCAACAGTTTGCATTTAGCTTGAGTTTCTGATATACGTAACATTCCTTCAAATACCACCAGTGTACAAATAACTTGTATAATAATAATAAAAAAAAAAACTCAATCATATTTACCAAAGTAATGTTTTAACCTGTATGATTTCATGCATTTTAAAGATTGTGGGCAGATACTGTTCTAAAACCCAGTAGTCCTTGTAGATTGTAAAAAGCGGATGGGTGTGGTGCTATGAGTCTGACATTTCTGTGAGTAAACAGAAAAACAGAGTGGACAATGATTCATGATTTTGAAAAGCAGAGAATGCCATTCTCTCCAGCTGTTTGTTGTGTTGCATAGGGTAAAGCTGAAAGATTACATCTTCTAAGCTCTTCACTCCATATACAAGTGCTCTAGCAGGCTTGTGTCTTGTGATCAATCGTTTTTTTATTCAATATTCTTTTTGTTGTTTTATTCCTTTTATTTCGAATCAAAACATTGTAACAGAACACTACTCAGTTAAACAAATGAAAACAGCATAGCAAGTCCAACACTGCTTTGAAAGCAATCTTTGAAACTAAGCATTTAATTAAAGATTTCAATGGATTGATAATTTGCTAATAAAAACAACTCTTGTAAGGCTTATCAAAAATATGATGATTATTCATAAAAATAATGGGATAACCAAAGCGATCCGCTGTTGTCTAAGTAATGCAGAACTAGATGTAAATAAAACAAAAGAATCTCTCTCATTTATACAAGCTCACATGAGGATGTTTTTTTTTTTATTCTGAGACAGTTTAAAAGGCAGAGGTCCCAAGGAAACAATGATTGTTTTCTATGTATCTCTTTTTATTCTATTAAATATTTTGGTATTTTCCTTAAAACTTGTACCACCACACATTTTTTCAGTACTATAATTGCCAAGGCTATGCCAAGTGGACGGAGCATGCTGCACGTAAAGTCCACATTGCTGGAAGGCAGCTTTGTCATGTTTCTGCAGACCCTGAATACTTAACAATGTAAGCTAGTGCACGAATAAGCATTTGGCTTTCTTTCATTGTGTACCAATCTGCTGTAAAACAACACGTGTATGTGATTCAGTACATTTGTTGGCATTTCAATATAGTTGTACTCAAATTATATATTTTTGTCATGGCCAATACCATATTCTATTGGTGCTTTTGTCTTCATTAAGAAAGACCATCATTTATTCTTATATTTGCATGCACCTGCTGCTACTATGGATTTACTGATAGCAAGCTTCCTTTGTCCACAATGTGCCCTGTGAAATGTTCTCTTTTCCACATGTCAAAGTGATATTAAGGGTGTTTGAAAAAATTGCAATACAATTTAAGATGAGTTTATATGCTGATTTTGTTTCAGGCCTTATCTGGGGCCTTTTTGCTTAGTTTTTTGAGGTAAAGACCCATTTTGAGTTCTGTGAGCCTCCAATCATAAAAGTGTCCTTCAGTCTATCACTGATTAAGGTAGACAACTTAATGGAGGGTCTTTTTGTGTTCCCTGGGAATTTAAAAATCCATGACATCCAACTAATATGTATTAGGTGAAGGAAGTGGTAGCATAGCACGTGTGGTATAAGTTTAAAGTGTATATTCATTTTGACAATTGCTAGCCTGGAGCGGAAAGACATTAGAAGAGGTGACTATAAAGAGACACCCATTTCTATGTCCATATAAAATATGTCCAGCTTAATTGCTTCCTGCAACAGAGAGTACAATCGTATGGATAGGTGTCACTTGTAGAAATGTTACGAAGGATTGCACAGCAAGGGTTCTTTTTTTATTTAAATGGGTTTGTGGTCCCCTTTCATTTGTGTTATGTGTATAAGAGTACTTTTCAAATTGTATCTTTTGTTATACTACATTTTCATCTCATGCATATTCTTAAAATAATATGATTTTCTGGTAAATAAAACAAAAAAGGGGGGGTTACAAGATACAATCATTTGTTTCAAGCATTTGTCAATGCATTGCTTTGCTGGCACTTATTTGTCAACACAATTTTGCCTAGCACACAAAGTACATGTGTACTAAAGTGACTTTAGCTGTAGGTGGAAGCTCCATGCAACTGTTGTTACGGTTCTGCCTTTGTCCAGAAACGGTTTCATAAGCTTTATGACCATAGTCTTGGAAAGTCTTTCTCCAGTGGGGCGACTGAGATCTTTTCTTGAATAAGATCAAACACAGTTGTGTAGAGTGCTACAGGAGCTTCCATCTGCAGCTAAAGTCAATTCAGTAACACATGTACTGCGTCAGAATGGCCGTGTCGATCAAACAGAGGAAGCTGTGCAGTCTACTTGTGACTTCATGCTGTAGGAAGATAAGTAAATGAATCAAGGTAAATACCATTCAATCTGGATTTTATACAAGTAACATATAAATGTTTTTATATAAAGACCATCACAATACATAATCAGAAACAGAACTTTGCATGATACCTTGGCGAGCTCTGTAAGTCCTGCTTTTTCTTTGAAGGACAGGTATGGGCCAACCTGTTGCTGCATCCTAATGGTACCATCTTTAACTGTTACACCTGGTGCAGCTGCGTTGTTCTTATGTGTGAGTGGACATTTCTTGCGGGTAGGGCTTCTGTTCTCTTTCTCCGATGTAGAACCCTCATCCTCATCTGAGTTCACCTCTGTTATAGCACATCTTTATTTGAAAACATTCAGTGTCAGATCGGGGTAAATGTGAACGTGACTGAGAGGTTTTTTATTTTTTTTTTAAATTCAGTTTTATTCTAACCTTTACAAGCACCATAAATTTATACCAGCTGTTACAGACTCAAATCAAATGTATGTTTTTATTGTACAATAGTAACAATAAGAGCAGCTCCTACTCAAAATGGTAATTCTGGAGAGCACCTGGATTCAATCCTGAGATCTCTTGATTATGGGTCAGCAGTTCTTAACGCTGCGCCACCCAAAAGGTGGTATCCACCTCATAGCCTAACCCGATTTCTTTTTCTTCGGTTATATTCTTGAATAAAAGCGCACTTGTTTTGTTATACCTTTTGTTAAAGTGTTTGATATTTGGACTTCAGTCTTCACACATTTATATACTCCATGTCAAAATTTTGTCATTAGTACTATAACATGAAAAAAGTTTCTATTTTAGGTGTTTGTTCAACATTTCTTGCATTTCTCGCATTTCCTGTCACCCTACACTTACCCAGATCATTGTAAACACGGAACACACATGAAATGCATGTGTTCCAAATAACGATATATTACTTACCCTATGTAACTCAAGGACCTTGCACGCAGATAAAGAAGTCTTGAGCTGGGAGACCTTTTTGCCTGAGATGAGCTCTGGCAGTGGGTGGGATGGGATAGCAGGCTGCTTGTGCTGATTGACACATTTATAAAACAAAAAGATGCTGATGGAGAGGTGCAAAGGGATTTAAGGTGGGCCGGGATTATGAGTTTTTTCTTGGGCTTCAGGTATTCTAGTGTTAACAACCTGCTAAAATTTCAGCAAGATCTTCCCTAAAGTCAACCTTTAAAGTTTAAAGTTAAGACACACTTCTTACTGGATAGCATCTCTGGATAGCCCAGTGAAAGGTGAGTTAAATGCAATATAATAATTTTATTTATGCAAGTAAAATTAGAGTAAAACATGACAAAAAATGCAGGTGTCCCAGGGCAGCTGATCAACCTAGCATTCATCCACCACACAGAGCCATGTGATGTCTCTTTCTGGTTCAATTATTAGAAGAATGGCCTGTCATTTGGCAGCTCAGTTTATCACTTTCAAAGTCTGTCTCCTTTTAATTTGTTATACTTGCTTGTGTGGCACTTAATATATTAACAGTATCAAAATGTACTTTGCATGGCAGATGTGCTACTTAAAAATGTTTTTTTTACTTATCACATCCAATATAGATTTTGATTTGTGTTTGAGATCATTATCTTGTTTATAGGGCCCATCCTCTTTTTAACTTGAACTTTTTTACAAATGGTGTGATGTATGCTTCCTGAATTTGCTGGTATTTATTTAAAACCATTCTTCCCTCTACCAATGACATTTTCCCTGTGTCACTGGCTGCAACCCAAGCCCAAAGCATGATCGATCCACCCCCATACTTGACAGTTAAAGAGGTGTTCTCTTCCTGGATTTTGGCATCCTTCTTTCTCCAAACATACCTTCACACATTGTAACCAAAAAGTTCTGTTTTGACTTCATCAGTCAAGGACTTGTTTCTAAAATGCAGCAAGCTTGTAAAGATGTTTTCTGATGACTCTACCATGAAGGTCACTCTGCACATTTGAACAGTGCACCACCATTTCAGATACTGCTGAAGGTGTTTTGCAGCCAAACTGGGTTTTGGTTTGCCTTTCTAGCAATCCAACAAGTTCTTTCAGAACGTTTTCTTGGTCTTCCAGACCTCAACTTTGTAGCAAATGTGTAGCTAGTAATCCACAAAGGGAGAAAATGAATCATGTATTTAAAATAGTTTATATATATATATATACCTGTATGTATGTGTGTGTGTATGTGCATTTTTTATTTTTTTTCTCTTTTCAAAAACGAGAACATTATAATGGCATTCTACTCAAACAAATAACAGATATAAACATTTACTTCAGTATCAATATAGAGCAAACAAATGAAAAAGGAAAAAAATCAAGAGAAGATTTGACCACTTTATTTTTTTATCTTACAACTTTTAAAAAATCATTCTTTATACATTGTTTGATGTAATGTGAAATCATTTTCTTTGCACGAGTTAAATGATTTATACAGTATATGATTATGTGTATAATGCAAAATAAATCCATATGGGTTATGTCATTGGAACATATTAATTGCATATTAATGACAATTTTGAGTAGTAAACCTTGGTAGCAGTCCTTCCTTTAACTGTCATATTTTTGTTTTTTAGGAATTACTCCTATGCTTCAGATCATCAGGGCAATCTTGAAGGATCGAGAAGACAAAACAATGTGCAACTTGTTGTTTGCAAATCAAGTAAATTCTTTAAAAATGCCTTTCTTATGTTTGCAGTTAGCGAATAAAATTTTAGTTTACAAGGAACACCTGTTTTAGCAAATGTCATAATTAAAGTACTCCTATCAAAATATTTGAAGATTTGCCATTGAAAAGATAGTAAATGACAAAGTCCAATATTTCATAGTTCATAGGATATTCATTCGCTAATATGAGCATTTGGGTGCATTGGCCAGCTATTCTGTCTTATAACATCCAAGTTCTAGGTCCAAATCTTGGAATGGGCACTGTAAGTGTTAATTATGCACGTTTGTCTGCCAGTGCACATCTTCTCAAGAATATTTAATTCAATTCAGTTTATTTTTGCATAGTGATCTTTACTAAATGCAAAGTCAAATTGTTGAAACTAGTTCACCAGTAAAGTGCAATTATCATTTTACACATTACTAATTATATAATGCATAAAGATACAAAGGAAGCTCCAAAAAACATAAATTGATCCTGATAGTAAATGTACATTAAAGTTATTGTTGAGCAATGGCTAATGGACAGTGGAGAAAAGAAAAAAAGATTACATTCATTAGCATTCTTTGAGAAAATAAATTTTGAGGGGCTCCACGGTCAGTTACAACATAAACTCAAAAGACAATTTCAGATATGGTCACAGACCTGAAGCCTTTTGCATAATGGCATGCTTAGAATTCACACTAAAACATGGCGTACGGACAAAAGTGGAAATTTGCATATGTACAAAAAAATCCAGATGCTTAAATCTGTGCGTACGCCAACTTCCACTTTCTTCCGCTACATAAATCCCAGTCAGCGTGAAAACTAACGCACATGCCTGATGCCACTCCCCAACTCCTCCCAGAATTATGCCTCTTTGAATATGCAAATCAATATAAATAGCCCTTAAGCTCAGCTTTGTATGAAAAGACAATGGCAAAAGCACGGGGGGAAATAGAAGAATTTCAGCGAATACCAAGTGGAGGCAAGGAAAAACGTACTATTTGTTGGTTTAGTGCTGCAACACCATGTCCTCACATGTTTAATTATTAGCAATATACAAGTATAGATTAAATGTTAACATTTTATCTGTATAATGTAATACACATATTTTGCTGCATTTCATCTTAAAAATGATATCGTCATCATATGTAAATATGTGCTTTATAAAGTGGCTCAGGTTGTGCAATATTATAACTGTATCGCAAGTTTACAGTGAGGTAATTGTACTTATAAGTACAAACACTTCTTCTATAAGGAGCACTTGATGGACTGACTGAGTGTGTTTATAGTTCTTGGGATGAAACTGTTTTTGAATTGCGATGTCACTACAGGAAAGGCTGTGAAGCGTTTGTCGTATGAGAGCAGTTCAATAGACTGCGCATGGCTGAGGCAGCGTGTGCTTGATGCTGTATACCGATAATTCTCTTTCCGATCAGCTGCTGTACAACTGTGATTCCACACTTGGATACAGTGTAAATACTTGATATTAACAACTCAAAAGCATCTATGATATTTGGAATAGTTTGGCCATTCCGTGGACCATTATATTGTTACAGGTTAATTACAGTCAGGTGCCTTAACCTAATAAATAATATGCGATTACTTTCAGTGTATTTGATAAAGCCGCATTAGAAATGTGGATCTAAAAAAGAAAGGGAAACCACACTGGAAGAAAAGCTCTGCTTTGACGCTGGGTGCCACCAATTTGCAACACCAAGCGTAGAAATTGCTTGTGCCAGGGATTGAGCTGGCGTGAAAATGTGCATGGCTTTATGCCACGTTTAGCTTTTATACATCGCGATGTAAGCATGGAAACGGGCATACACAACATTTTTGTGCATACGCATCGTTTATACATGAAGCACCTGGAGATTTTTGTAAATTTGCTGTGCATAACCCTCCTGTGCATTCTACAGTGTACATCTGTGTTGAGCCGTTGAATATGGCAACGGAGTCTTTCCATCCTTTGGTTCCATGGCTGCAAGTATTTCAGATGTCTTTACTATGAATAGGAAAACAGTTGGGAGAAGAGCAGTGGCATCAAGTGTCACAGCAGAACACCGAGAGAGAGAGAGTAATGATTGTTAAGTATGGTAGTATTGAATATTTTTAAACAAATGGCTAACACTACTTGCTAGAGCCAACCCTCTTGAGTTTGACAAGTGAAAATGACAGTTTTCATTTCAAGGCAAATTTAATGCTTCATGTGGTGTCACTGAAATAAATAAATAAATTCTTTGGGAAGTAAGCATCAGAAAACACATTTCATGTCACGTAGTTATTTCAGCACACATATAAAGGTTTTATTATATATTGTCACATTCCACAATACTTTTCCATATTTACATATTTGATTTTGTGAGAAATATTCCTCCATACTAGCAATTTACATACATATATAGTATAATTGTGTGTACTTGAATATATATTATTTATATAAAACCTTTTCAGACACACCTTTTCCGAGGTAGAATAGAAAAGCACACCTCACATCCATAGTCGCACTTCCACTAAAGCCAATTTAGAGTGACCAGTGAACATAACCTACACATCTTTAAGGAAGTGGAAGTAAAAGTGAGGTACCTTGGAAAAAAAAAAAACCTACTGTATGTGGAAACCATGGGGTGTACGTGCCGACTCCACATAGACGACATTCAGGTGCTGGATTTGAATATAGGATGCTGGACTTGTGAAGCAACAGGGCGAGCAACTGCACTGACATAAGTGGTTACTTCAGAAGACATAAATCAATATAATGCAGTATGGCACACAACAAAATGGGTCAAGTTAACTGTTGCATTATTTTTTTCTGCAGTCCGAAAAAGACATTTTGCTGCGAGCAGAGCTTGATGAAATCGATGATAAGCGATTCAAAGTTTGGTACACCCTTGATAAGGCTCCCAAAGGTAATAAACATCCTATGAAACAGAGAGCACTGACAAGCCTATTTGCCTAACTGTACATTATCAATTTTCAGAAAATATTTTGTTAGCTGTTAAAGTTTTTACAGTTTTTTACTACTGAGTTTAACAAAATATGTAATTTAGCCAGGATTGTCCAAACCTTTGCATGGCACTTTAGTTTTCAGCTGTGTGGTTTGTTCTTGTACCATGTCAAGTGATCTGTTACTGTCAAGTGCTGAGGTGAGGAAGAAAATACAGAAGGTTTTAAGTAAGTTTTTGATTTGATCCTGGTAAATAATATCACATGTTCCTTGCTTAGCATCTAGATTTGCTGTGTGCCATTTTATTTTTATGTTAATACTTTATATTAATGAATCACTTTACACTAAATTAGACGCAAGAATTCAATTAATGCTACTTTTATGTTACATTTGAAAAAGCAAGCCAAACCAATATCTGAGAAATATATATAAAACAAGGCATAAACATATGAGCTATATTTTGTCCTGTTTATTTAAGAATCACCTTTACCATGTATGATTTTTAGTATATTTTAATTTTGCTACATCCTGTTTGGCAGTAACAACATTAATGTAACAGCACTTGTCTTGACTGGAAATGGAAAACTAAATTTTAAAAAGAAATTAAAAAGAACCACCAAATGCTGCATCATTGTCATTGTTATAGTTTTTTTAATTATTAAATGGGATAGGCAGCAATGCTACCCACTTTATTTTTAGTTTTACATGAATATAAAGATGTGAAGTATATAATTGTGTAAAAAATCACAAACTGTACAGATAATCTCATTTCAGCATGGGTTCTATTTGTTTGTTAATTAAAATCTTTTATTTTTCTTATTAATCCAGACTGGGAATACAGTGAAGGCTTTGTCAATGAAGAAATGATCAGAGATCATTTGCCACCACCAGGAGAAGACACTCTGATTCTCATGTGTGGGCCTCCCCCCATGATTCAGTATGCCTGCAACCCTAATCTGGAAAAGCTCAAATACGATAAGACCATGACTTTTACCTTTTAATTTACATTTGTAGTGCGGAAGAATTTTGCAGTATTCATATAATACCAGCTATAGATCACTCTTAAATAAACAGCAGTGAAAATATATACATTTATGCGTGTGGCTGATTTTTGTAATTTTTGAACAAACAACAAATTTAAAATTTTATATATATATATATATATATATATATATATATATATATATATATATATATATACACATATAGTTGCATATACAACCAACTCATCACTTTTATGGAAGATAAAATGTTCTCAGAATCATGCACAACAATATACAAAGATTAATCTATGTAAATTAAAATCTGAATTATTTTATTTTGCCCTTGCATCCATTTTACTGGTTTTCTGTAATTGAGAATACAATGATGAACTCTTTTGGCAACAAATGATTAAAGTGGAATTCGGAAAAACTATGCAAGATTTGTTTTGATCGGCATTTAAATGTTCTCAGAATTGTGCATAACAATATACAGGGTGAGGCAGAAAGGATGGACGTCTTTGAAATGGCTAGAACTCCCCACTAGGTGGAGTGACAGATGTGTGGTAGGTGGCGTTAGGTTCGCAAAGTCTTAGCATTTTTTTATTTTCTTTTTAGTTGAAGCCATGGAGCTGTGGACGATAGAACACCGCGTTTTTGAGTACGACTGTTTTGTCAAGAACAACCAATCTATTACCGCAGTTCAGCGTTAGTTTCGTTGCCATTTCAATATCCACAGAAATAAAGCTGTTCCTGCTCGTAACACTATCCTGCGTTGGGTTAAAGCACTTCGTACACGAGGTACACTAATGAACAAAAGACCGCCGGGGGCTACACGAACAGCACGTACCCCTGAAAATGTGGGAAGCATACGACTAGCCCTGCTGCGCAGTCCAAGTCGATTTGCTCAGAAGCATTCTTCTGAACTTGGCCTCAGTAATTGTTTGGTAAGGCGTATTTTGTATTTAGACCTGCATTTCCATCCCTACAAATTGTCAAATGCTATTTCAATATGAACTCAAATCTTTCAGTAAATTTCTTTGTAAGAAAACATTAACAATTTTGTGATTTTGTAAAAAAAAAAAAAGTCCATCCTTTCTGCCTCACCCTATACAAAAATTAAATATGAATAGTTTTATTTTTCCCTTGGCAATCTATATCAAATAAAACCTGTTCAGTGTGTTACAGTAGCACTTTTGTATACCTTTTTGACCCTGGTGTGCATAAGGGGAGCCAAAATTTCAAGGCACAAGCAAATATTATAAATAAGACCAAAGATGTACCAATCGTGTGATTTAAAATAAGAAAACTATAGCATAAGTGCAAACTGCAGTGTAATTCTATCTTGATTGTACAGATTGTCTTTATTTGGGAGATGCCATAAGTCAAGAATTAGAAGTAATTTGAGGTGGTTTTTTTATTCATAAGTTTTAAATGGTTGTTTCTGTATGCTGCGTTTTGCTATAACATCATTCCACATTGTTTTGCACTTTAGAATTTTTATTAACTGTGGACCAGAAAAATTTTCATGTTAGTGAGTTGAAATCAGACCTTCAAGGAAAATATACTGCTGAACCTAATCTGATTTTTATGCATTTTATGTAATTGACTTTTTATTGCCTGTAACCATTTTAATTGTTAATGTCATTCTATCGGTCTGAGCAAACTGGTGCAACAGTTTGTTTCCTTTTGAATTATAACATACCCAAGGATGTTTTGTATACTGTATTATGTAGTTAATCTAATGTGGGAAAGTAGTTTACAAAAACTGGCCTCGACAGTGTCGTCTTCAGAATTATTGTAATGCAAAACAACATAAGTCATTTAATGTGCATAGTCATACAGCATGTAAAACCAACTCTTTGTGTTTATGGAAGTTTAAATGTTCTCAGAATCTTGTAAAAGTTATCAATGCACACTCAAAAGGGGGCTGAAAGGGCTACCACACTTCTCCCACTGTGATGTCGCCCTCTAATGAATTAAAAACATACTTATGCACTTTAATTAGCATCTGAAAAAAATGAGCATGAGCATTGTGGGGTCAGTGCTTATCCTGGGAGAATGCTATGCATTATTTAAGTTAAGTAAATAAAATTTGTAATGTCATCTGTGGATGTAGATTTAAGTGAATTAGAGAAAGGAGCAATAAATAATGTTGACATTTTGATAAGTTGTACTTTATTAATAACATGATTTAATGATATTGTGCTTAAATTACAAAACTTTGTAAAACTTCAGTTTAACATGGTGGTAGCAATTGAATGTGTTAAGGAAAGTGTGGAACAAACTACAGAAGAAGCTAGTGATGGAATTTGTACATAGTTGTGCCGAGTTGCACTGCATGGTATTTATGTGTGCAGTTGTGGCCAAAAAATTTGAGAATGACACAAGTATTGGTTTTCACAATTTTTTCTCCTTCAGTGTTTTTAGATCTTTTTGTTAGATGTTTCTATGGTATGCTGAAGTATAATAAGTTTCAAAGGTTTTAATTGACAATTACATTAAGATTATGCAAAGAGACAATATTTGCAGTGTTGGCCCTTCTTTTTCAAGACAACATATTTTGGGTCCATGGTCAGGAAACTCCCCAGACCTTAATTCCATTGAGACAATCCTCAAGAGGTGGGTGGGCAAAGAAAAACCCACAAATTCTGACAAACTCCAAGCATGCATTATGCAAGAATAGGCTGCCATCAGTAAGGATTTGGCCCAAAAGTTAATTGACAGCATGCCAGGGCAAATTGCAGAGGTCTTGAAAAAGAAGAGCCAACACTGCAAATATTAATTCTTTGCATAAACGTAATTGTCAATAAAAGCCTTTGAAACTTAAAAAAATGCAAACTTTGTGAAAACCAATCCTCAAAACTTTTGGCACGAATGTATGTTGGGCGCCTTGTTTTGGCATTCCAATGTCCTTTTTTGAGATGAACAGAGCACACAGTAATGCCATAAGTTTATACAACATGCCTATAAAGAACAGGCTCTTCACATACCCAGTTTACTCTTATGTTTAATGTATTGCTTTCAAAAATCTGGAATCTAGTATTTATGATTTTCTTGCTATAAAGTGACAGTATATTGTTCACTATTACTTATTTTCTAACCTAGCATTTCCCACAGTAGTGCAGAGTGAGCCTAAGAGCTATGTAACATGTAAATATCCATCATAACCAACATCCTGTATGTTAATGTACTTCTGTTGGCTCCGGGGCCTCTCAGTTCTTCACAAAGCTGAAGATCATACAACTCTGAACCGTCTGAGGCTTGTGCTGCACAAATCGTATGTGCTTAGCAGTGCAGGACCTTTGTAGTGTACACTGCACATGAGCTTGTTGGCAAACGTCCATCCCTGGATATTAGTGCTTATTTTACAGTCCTGTAAATATACTGGACAAGAAAACTACAAAGTGTTATCTTACAGTAATTGTCAGAATTTTTTTTTGTGATTAATGTAATCGATTTACAAATCACATTGAATAGTCCCCAAGATAAGAAAAATTCACAAGTATTGAATGTACTTCTAATGCAAGCAAACTAAATAAAAACTATATACATTTTGTTTATTACAGCTTTTCAAACATTTTTCCCTTCTTTAGATATTTTTGGATCTTTAGAATATTTTCATCTGCTATATCTTTATGTATTAAAAGTGCCAATGCAGTGATATTCTGTGCTTAAAAAACAAGCTCATATATATTGTGGGGCACTTGTGGAATGGTGCATTAGCAGAACGGACTATTACTTTATCATTATAAATGCAGTAGTTAGTAGTCTTGTATTTAACTGGCAGGTGCATACTGTGTAGTTTTGCTGAGCAACTACAATAGACAACCATTCCATAAGGACTCTTTCATATTGCTTTAAAAATGTAAAGCTTTTTATGATTATTTTTGAACTTATTCTATACTATGTATTTTACAACTGAAGTATGAAAAGAAGTATATACCCAGAGCCTCACAAATAGATCAAATAAATTATCATAATTAGCTCCCCATCTGAATCTTATTTCTGTATTAACAGCAGAATTTAAACTTTTTTGTTTTGTCTCGCAGTACTTGGTATCATTTTTGAAGTAATCTTTTTTATGACAATAATATATGAGATAATCAGAAATATTAGAAACATTAGATTAATCATGTTTGCTGGTCCTAAAGGTTTATTACATTATTGGCTATGGATTCTTATTGTTAAAGATCATAAGGTGCATGCGTGTGAAAAAGTAGCTTTTCTTTACTTTTCAAAGATGTATTCATGGTTTTCTTGGGTATTCTCGGGACAATATCAATACTTTTTGAAATATGCTTTGTATTTTATTTCATTTTAAAAATAAAATCTATATGAATGCATAAAACATCATGTGCCTCTTTTTTTTTAAATGTTACCAAATGAAATAGTCAATGGTCACCAAAACTCAAAAATTCAGAAACAGGCTAATTTTGTCTTTATTGTGAGTTATTCTTCCTAGTTACATATGTTATTTAGCTTTTTAATTGGCCCTCTGGTTTTCTACAAACTATTCACAAGGTGGGTGCCGCCATGCTACACGCCAAGAAGATTGCATTCAAGTCCCAGCACTGTTGCCATCTCGTGTCAGTGTTAAAATGCTGTCAGTTTGCTTTGCACATCGACTGTCCCCAGACCACTAGGATTGGTTCCAGCACCTTCTCCCATGACCCTAACAGTGGACTGGGTGGGATCAGTAAGCAGATGGCTGCCCATCCACTGGACCAGATCTTAATCAAGCTGGTTTACAGGTATATCCAACTGTCACAGATTTGCAGTCCGATCCTTTACTGGTTATAAGTTAAACACCTTTAAACGCTTTAGCTTTGTGCACTAGATCTGGAACTTCCATGTTGAAGGTATTTTCTGAACTCTGATTATCCTGTGTCATTTCAAAGTTATTTGTCAATCCATTCATTTTCTAAATTTACTAATGTCAAGGTTTAGTTTGTGGCATACCAGAGCTCGTCCAGGCATCATCATTCACTGCATGATGCACTTGTGAATACACCAACGCTCAAATCGGGTCAATTAAGCGTCGCCAGTTAACCTAACGTACATGTCTTCAGGATGTGGTAAACATGCCACACACTGACATGCCGAGAACATGGAAATTGCAGAGGTTGACGACTATGGCCAACATTTAAGCCCAGGCTGTGTGGTTCTAGTGCTAGCTCACTCTGACTCCATGACATCTGATTTGACAAATACAGAAATGGGAGAGAAAACTACAGCAAAAGAATTTTAGCTTAAGAAAAGTATGTAAATTAAATCTATTGCGTGAATGTGTGACACTCGTTCCAAAAACATGTTCATGCTTTTAAGTGGGTTTTGCACAGAAAAATAAAACATAATACATTTTCAGTGTGGATTTGCTGTTGTAAATTTAGTGAATGTTGTCATTATAATTTCCTAAAATATGCAACATGAGGTTTCATTTCCTGCATAGGAGGGCTACAAACACCATTGTACTGAAAAGGTGCCTAGTATAGTCAAACCTCCAGTAAATCGCATTTACCTACTGATGTGTTTGTTACACTGATAACTAATTTGAAAGCAACCTTCTGTTCCAAAATCATATTATTTGATAGGGTGAAGAAGAAGTGGACGCAATCAGTGGTACAACAAGTGTAGGGGAGATAAGTGGTATGGACACTTGATGAGGAAAGACCATGAGTATGTGAGCAAAAGAGTGATGGGAATAGAAGTACAAGGGAAGCGAAAGCATGGGAGGCCAAAGCAGAGGTTGGTGGATAAAGTAAAAGAACTCTGGACAAAAACTGATCAAGCACATTGACCCCACTTAGCAGTGGGAAAAGATGGAGAAATTGGATTTGTTTGTTTGTTTTGTGCTAATCTTTACCATCTTGGAATTATATAGTATGGACTATTCAATATACTGTTACATCTTTTTCATCTTTTATCCTCAATCAGGCGGAGTGGTGGCTCTGAAGCTAGGGATCTGCACTGGCAATCTGAAGGTTGCCGGTTCGAATCCTGTTAATGCCAAAAGGGACTCTGCTCTGTTGGGCCCTTGAGCAAGGCCCTTAACCTGCAATTGCTCCATCTTGGGTATGACGTTAATCTGCAACCATCCCTGCATGTAGGCCCTCCAACCTGCAGGGAAAAACTTGGGGGTTGGTGGCAGAATTGGCACTCCAGCCACCGTAAAAAAAAAACCTCACACTGTTCCACTCCATCTGAACTAGTGTGGTGCTGAGGTGTCACCCATCGCATGGCTGCACCCGGGTCCTAATCTGGATCCTGAGTTGGTTTGTCTTATGGTGAGTGTGGCAATGTGCTGTATCAGTGCGTGCTCCTCACATCCTCCTCCTTCTATTACATCTATAATTTTGTGATAAAGTTAGGGGAACATAAACTAACCAATAACAAGCCGTCTCTCCCTCGTTGTGTTCTAAAATATCTTAGACAACTGGGTCTGTTGGTGTAGATGGAAATCAACCCAACCTTGAACCAGGACGGGTCCTACAATAGGAGGCTATTCCTGGAAGAGCAAGGGGGAGGTTGGGCTCTACTTATTCATGGACGCCAACACCAGCCTCTCACAGCTTTTTTGAGGGATGTACATAAAGGAGATTTTACTGCTCCAGCTGCCCTTGCATAAAAAAAACACACACACATGGAAAACATGTGAGCCCTGCACCATGAGAGAGAGAAAAATCAGCATCACATGCCACAAATGTGAGCAATTTTGACAAAAACAGCCTATTCAGCTCAACCAGCTCCTCGGTCCTACTCACATATCTATTTGTCACACACACATTTGTGCCTGCGACACTAAATGGGACTTTGTTTTATCATGTATGAAGACTAAATGTGTGATGTTTACTGTATACTATACATGTTCATTTCAACATAAATTTCTGTCGTGACTTTTATTTGCAAATAAAAATCACACCGGTCAGTTCTGACCAGAAATACAGGAGATATCATTATGTGGCATCAGTAAAATACTTTGAAACAGGTTTGAAACAAGTATCTTGCCAAAATTTGGAAGTATGGTTATTTATCTATCTATATATATATAATTCACTAAGGCAAGACAACCATAAAAAGCTTCACTAAGCTGCCGACAAGTGAGACACCTATGGCGCACACAGGAAGGAGCCATGCCCACCAACTCCAAGACCATTGGATACGACAACTCGCAGGGCCACGCCCACCAACTCGGACGCGATGACACAGAAAAAATGGCGTCATTTATGTTCGTTTGTCGTAGAGGCCACATGCAGTGCAGGTCAGGTTAATGTCATGTACCTCCGAGCTACGTTGACTGTTCATAGAAGCATGTTTCTCGCGGAGGTGAATCGCCATATGCAGCGTGTGAAACGGTTTGCGAGGGGTATCCCATGGGATCCTTAAAACAATCCTTTAAAACTGAGGTTAAAGCACAATGAAGGAATCTGTCTTTAAAAACCAATAAGCTCTGTGCCTCTGTTTCATTACCGTCTCACCTGCTTCACCAATGCAGGCCCTGCAACAGTCGAGACGCTCTGTCAGCAGCTGACCTTCTCTGTGCCTGACCGGTTCACACAGAGGCAGCGCAAGAGAAAGCCGCCAGAGACAGACAGAGGCACACACACAGGCAGCTGGTGGGCGGCTCTCCGTGAGTTTCTCTTGCGAGCGGACACATGACCAGGCGGTGTGTATGCTTCGAGAACGAGGCTGGACGCGGCTTGCGACCAGGCACATGAGCAGGCAGTGTGTATGCTTCGAAAAGAGGGTGGACGCGACAGGACCATCTAGGAAAAATCATGTTGCGGATGTGATTCGCTGTTTGCAGTGTGTAAAACAGTTTGTCGCAGATGTGAATTGCTGTATGCGGCGTGTAGAACAGTTTGCGAGGGTGTCCCTGTGTCTTTCCAGAAGTGTTCAACCATCAATAAATAATTATGCGCGCTTGTTATGCCGCGGGTTCA
This sequence comes from Polypterus senegalus, assembly GCF_016835505.1. Lineage (NCBI taxonomy): Eukaryota > Metazoa > Chordata > Cladistia > Polypteriformes > Polypteridae > Polypterus > Polypterus senegalus. Next base: position 114,357,761 of record NC_053161.1, read on the forward strand.
CTATTGTGTTGTATTTTGCTCTCTCCAGAGTTCCATCTTTTCATTCACTTACTGTTGTATTCTCACACTAACCTGTTTTAGACAACCGTGTCTTTCCAGAAGTGTTTACCATTCAATAAATCATTATCCATGAGATTGAGCGTGTGTCTACGCGTGGGTAAGCCGTTGAACCCCATTCGGGCTGCAAACTGTGGAATTGCCACTGTGCGACTCATACGCCCCACTGTTTTCGCCCCTACCCTTTGTACACACCCCCCTCCCACACGTTGACTGTTAATAGAGGCATGTTTCTTGCGGAGGTGAATCGCCATATGCAGCGTGTAAAACTGTTTGCGAGAGGTATCCCATGGGATCATTAAAACATTCCTTTACAACTGAGGTTAAAATAAAATGAAGTGAGCAGTCTTTAAAAAACGAGTTTTCGGTTACGACGCACGACCGCATGCAGCATAGCAAAGTGTTGTACACGCTACATACAGCAATTCGCATCTGCAACAAACATGCGTCGTCTTAGATGCTCCTGCACTTTGTACACACCCCCCTCCCACCTCGCTACGCCGCACGGACGATTGTGTGTTGGTTCGTTCCGTGCATTGTTACAATGTTGCTTTTCTTGCTGATTTATAACATTACCGATTTTGCAAATGTTAAATTTTCTCCCTGTGCTTAAAAATTATTAAAAAACCGGCCTGATTATGCGGCATATGGTACGCTGCGGGTTGGCTAGTGATTTATAATTGATTTAGAAACAGATACACCAAACCTTAGAAAATGGTCTGCCATGCACCCTAAGGAACGGCTATTCAATTACAAATTCATTTGGGCCAGATTTTCACACCAAAAAAGTTAGCTGGGCCAGACATTTTCAGTAGCAGGTAAGCAACGGGTAATGACAAATTTTAAATCAACACCAATGTACTTAAAAATAAGTATTGTTTATCCAGTGTTTCCCTTTTACATTTGGTCACATCTGACACAGCCACATCAAAAAATGTTTAAAAAAACCCAAGCTATTACTGAGCAGAATCTGAGGTAGTAACATTACATTTTTTCAACTTTTGAAAGAAAAAATAAACATTTTGATCATGACAGGCAAGGGATTTTTTCATATAACTTAAAACTGTTTCATTCACACGGTTTTAATCACTCATATAACACGAGGTTAAACTGGAGTTCAACAATTCGCCCTTCCCGTGGATTTTTTTTCCAGAAAAAAAAAAAACTATCGAAGTAAATGTTTAAGAGCAAGGCTGCACATATGGCGTGGAAGTGGATTAGTACATTTATTTTACTGTACAGAGTTCTTGGGTGTCATTAATTATAATTATTACGATTATCCATCCATTCCAACCCGCTATATCCTAACTACAAGGTCACGGGGCTCTGCTGGAGCCAATCGCCAACTGTGGGAGATAACCCATGTTGACCATGCAAACTCTACGCAGGGAGGACGCGGGAAGTGAACCCAGATCTCCTTACTGCGAGGCAGCAGCGCTACCACTGCGCCACCTATTACGATTATTATTTTTACTAAATCATTTTGTTTCTTCGTTGATGAGCTCCTGTTGAAGATTTTATTTGTAAAAGAATATGTTGTGCGCACGCCAAAACGACCGATGTGGCATTTTTTATACCATTTTACCAAAGTTTACCGTCCGCCGTCAATCGCAGAGCAGCCCAGTAAAGCGACTGTAATACACCTGAAACATTAAAACACAGACTTCATCACATTGCTATTTGTGACGAAACAGCGGGCAGGTGACTACTCATATACACTGACGGACAGCTGGCATTTTGCATGGAGTATGTGTTAAAATAAAAGAGAAACGGCATGCAAAGATGCGCGAACACAAGGAGATCGGTGGCCATCACATCTTAGTGTACTGTGCGAAATCAAAAGGGAAAACTGCATTTCACGGGACACAGATATCTTCATAATATGGGGACCTATATGATGGGCAGAGGAATTTAAAACGTTTTGCACGCCTACCTTTTCGTTTGATGACCGTTTGCGTCATATTCATCCCTTCGTTCATTATTCCGGCACCAGCATAATCTTCCTCTCGTTGTAACTTAATGAGGGGTGATGCATGCCAAAATTAAGACTCACAATGCGGGCAAACTCAGTCGGCATTAAGACTTGAAAGTCCTCATTCGTGTACTAGTGTTGCCACGGAAACCAATTCCCATAATGCACCTTACACAAAATGGCGGCGCGTGAAGGGTATATGTGAGTGTTTTTGTCATTACTAGTTTACACATTTTGTAGCAATTTTGGCAGCGTATTATACAATCCTGAAGTACAAACACATGTAATAAGTAAACGCACAGCATTCCACTTGTCTATTTTGATATTTAGGCTAGCAAAACAGAAGTAGTATTTGCTTGTTTGTGCATTAGCTGCAAACTATTCATTTTCAAAAATTACTGTCGCATGTACACGCTATTTGTTTATCTATCCTGCAAACAGGGAATTATGTCTTTTTATAAATGCTGTCAGGTGCATTGTGTTATTTGCACGATATTTTTTATTTAATAAAAATGTAATTATTTTCTTTTTCAGTGACGAGCCTTTGCTTTTATAGGTTACTACAGCCAGACTGACAAAACATATACTACGATTAGATGCAGATGATAGAGTTGAGGTCCCCTATGTAATACACCCACATGATATGACCTTATCATATTTACTACTAAAGATCAAAGCCTTAACCATATTGCCAATTATTGTCATTGAATATTTTTTTTGTTTGTGCTTTTTTTTTTAAGTGATGAGCCTGCCAACTTTGAAGCAGCCCGGTTGCTACAGGAAGCTGCAAGAATTTTGAGAAGGGAATCGGAAAGTCGATCAACAACATGTTCAGAAGAGTCAAATAATAGTTTAACTTCGATACAAAGAGAACAAAAAACTCCTAGTGTGCTTGCACAATCCACAGCTACAAGACAGGACCGAATTCAAAGGAATCTTGTCCAGCTTTTCCAACCATAAGACCGTTCAAGGGGACAAAGAAACCAGTACCCCAAGATCAAAAAGAAAATTACTTATGCAGCAGAAACCTTTTACACATGTCTAGCAGAAAAAAACGTTAACACTGTGCCTGGTCCTGAAGGACGTCCTCTTTTGCAAAATTGTGGCCTTAGTCGGAAAAGAATAATATTTCCAGACAAAAATGGAAGTTCTGAAGAGATCACAGGTCATTTGTTTTTTTAAGTTATCCAACACTAAAATCAGCAGGAGGGTTTGAAATATTGAGGAGCTTTAGGTGCAAAACGTTACACCCTATTCCAATACCAGCCAGTGGGCACAGTGTCAGATTTCTTCGACCTGAAAGTGGCCTCAACCAAGCAGTGGCATATATAAGACCACTTCAGGCTAACCTAGACACCAACAGTGGCTGTGAACAAGAGGTAATTGCTAAAATTAATGGTGATATTTCTGATAAGACTTACTTTTGTAATACATATAATTTAAAATTTGACAGATCATGTGCGCTTTTAAATGTAAATGCTATAAATCAAATGTAATTGTTTAATGATGTTACATTAATTTTCAACAACATGAATATAAACCTAATGCTTTGAAAAAAAAAATGATTTCAGTCAGATAATCCGACATTCATCTCCACCACTAAGTTGACTTTCCTTGTGACTTCTAACTTCAAACTTAAGACAGCAAACTGACAAAATATTAATTATAATATTAATAATTAAAATAACTTACACAGAATTACACATTTTATCCTTATAAAATCAAACCTTTATTTCTTGGGAAACAAAAATTGTCAATTCTGAAATTTTGTTAATGCAGATATGAAAATCCACACATAACCACTATAACACAGGAATTGTCCATGATTATTTTTTAAATCAACCAACAAACAGTGTAAAATTTTAATTTTAGATTCAAGAAGTGGCTTTAGAGAAATGCCAGACATGTGAACAAATGATTCCTCTGCAATCAATTCGTCAACACATGAGACAGTGCACAAGGTAATAATTGTTAATATTTTGCACTTTGTAATATTTATTTTATTTTTACTATTCCAAATACAAGTACCATATTCACGTGCACATATTTTCCCGAAAATTAGCATGAGAAAATCAGGTGTGCGTCATACACGAGGAAATGTAATTCTGTAATGTTTACTTCTTCTGCTTGGGCTCGCTGTCTCTCTCGCTCTCTCTCTATAAACGCTTCCTATACAATCACAACACGTGTCGTACACGGGGCAAAACGATTTTCGCGATTTTCTTTGTAAAAATTAGGGTGCACGTCTTACACGAGGGCGCGTGGTACACGAGTAAATACGGGTATTTCCTTTCTAGTTTAACTGACAACCTTAGATTTATTTCCTAGTTCAAGTGAGTTTGGATCTGTGAGTAAGCAACCTCCTCTACAAGGTGCTGCTGCTTCTGTAAGCTTTAACCTTTTGTGACCGTATAAATTTAGACCATACAATTTCTGAAAATGAATGGGTGGATAAAGATATAACATATATTTGATTTATTGTAGATTCCTAGATGGGCTGCATTCTTGTGGACTTCTTGATGCAGTAAGGAGTCACCCAGCCATATTCAAGCCCATTTTCACAAATACCAACCTGAAGCTGACAGCGGAGATGATAGAACAGTTATTTAAAGAAAATCGTTTGTAGAGAAGGAGCAACTGATATGAAGTAGAAAATGAAACCATCAGCTATTGGAGAGATTATCTACTGGATACAGAGAGTATGGTTTCTTCATTATTTTCATATGTTTCATGGACAGCCAGGCTAGGGTTTATAGATAGGTTATACACTAAATATCAGGGGTGTCAAACTCCAATCCCAGAAGATACACAGTGGGTGCAGGTTTTCACTCCAGGCACTTTCATAATTAGTAACGAGTAACCGCTGCAAATTTAACTTAATGAATATGCCTTAACTATGACTGACTTGCCTATTTTTTTTTTTCTTTTTTCTTAACCAGCAGCCACACAGTAAAGCGATACAAAGCAAGCCAGCAGATAACCAACTAATTCAGGGTGTTACAATCAGTCCTAGAAGGCCACCATTTTAATCAACCAACTTCCTATTTAGCTGTTAATGAAAAACTTTAACTGTATGGCTCGTTAGTATTCTCATTCTGTCACACCAATGAAGATCCAAATATTTTGTGGACCAGAGCAGATCGTTATTTCTCAGATCTTAATATTTAATTTTCAGATATATTATTGAGACACACGGAGTCATTCTAATTAACATTATAAGGAACATTTTACACTAAGCCTAAAATCCATATGCCTTGTATGGTGACACTATAAATTTAAATCCACCCAAGGACTATTATACCCTTAATTAGTGGATTTCAACTGTTCTCCTTGACATATAGGAGGTGGTAAGTATTATTTAAAAATGTCTCATGTCTGCCCTCTTGACTATTCACACACAATCTACATAAGTCAAACTTATTATGCACTGAGAGAATGTAGCATTTTAATGGATCTATTTTTGTCCTCCCCAGTGGGAATTTGTGGAGTAACACTTGAAAAAATCCTTATATTTGCAACGGGAAGTGACTGTATACCAGCACTAGGATTTAGCCCATGTCCCACTCTGGAGTTTCTTCATGATGACACCAAGTTCCCACAAGCAAACACTTGCTCTTGTACTTTACGAATTCCATGCAAGAGTTCCTACAACTCTTTCAAAGAGGACATGAAATTTGGGATAAAAAATTCTCCTGGGTTTGGTATGGCCTAATTTATACCTTTTGGTATAGATGTTTAGGTATAGAAGCCATGTTTCAAAACAGGGAAGGCATTTTATAGTGTTTTGTTCTAGTGTTCAGTTTTTTCACTAATTTTGTATATTTCCAAAAACAATTTTGTACATTAACTGAATGCCTTCTGATTCAAACTAACATTTTTTTCTTTCTTTATCACAGTTGTTTACATTAGTAATTCCATTATTTTAAAAAGAATGCTTTATTTTGTGTATTTTACATCAGTAAGTGAATTTCATATTTTGACATGTTATAAATTAGGAGATTGGAATAAATATTTTGTTTGTTGAATTAATTTTTTTGCCTTTAATTGATATTTGAATGTCACAATTGAATGTTACAACACTGACAGCTTAAAGAAAAATATCAACACCAAAACAGGTGCTCCCTCTCAGTGGATTTATGGTCTGTGACAGGGTAGCAACAGCAGTATTTTGAATTGAAATTGAGGATTCTGGAGTTTCTACTGTTGCATGCATTTCATGATGAGGAACTGGTCCATCCCAATCAATTCCATATTCTGTGAAATCCATCTAAAAAAAAATAGTATATGAAAAAGTAATTGCACAGGGGGATGACATGACGCCTGTCTGTACAAAACATTGTGCTCTTTGTATGTTTTCTACAGTTAAAAAAGCACCAATGTTTTAGTTTTACATGCGAAGAACTTACCAGGTTTGATCCTAACATTTCAGTTGCAGTTGTGTGGTTATTGTAATTGGACAGAAGGCCTTGAATCCAAAGTTGCTGTGGTGATCTCATTTGCTCTGATGAAAGAGGATGCCAATCCCAACCCCTAGCAAACATTTCAAGGTGCTGATTGAGTCGTGGGATCATAACATAGTGCAGGCAAATGAGATGAAGCTCATTGTTGGGGTCCAGAGCTTGCATTTCCTGGAGGTACTGGAATGCTGAATACCAAGTACTGGTAACTGTAAACCACATATCTCTCCATAAATGCTCGCTTCTATGATTGTGAACGCTTCTGCCTGCAATATGACTGCCTCTGTCTTATAAAAAGATTTAAGATAAGCTACAGTGAATTAATTCAAGTTAACATTACAAAGCCATTTTAACACAACAAGCTGTAAATGAAAACATAATTTATAATAATTAAAGAATGTTAAACTACCTGGACCACGAAGTGGGTGTGCTAGCTTAAATCTCGCCACTCCAATATTTTCTAAACCTTTGTCTCTTTTGACACGAGATGGCAAACCAAATATGTTCACAGCCTCAATAAAATTCCTCAGAACTGTAGAAGTGTTGTTGTTGTTATTACTGGCTTTAAGATAAATTATTTTTCTACTGTAGCGATGGCACACATCCATGGATTATAATCCTCCATCTAACACAAAATAACCATTTGGTGATGCCATATTCTTAAATTTGACTTGAATAACACAAGTATTAATAAAATTACATATTATTCAATACATTACGTGCAAGACTACACATCAATAATAAAGTGCACTTCCTGAATTAACTTGTGGTTGCCATCAATGTGCCACAGTGCTAAAGGTGATGGGACACTATAACACTTTAGCTGGACCATATTACTGCGGAGACCCCGGAGAAATGTGCCAATTGGATCAACAGCTCGCACTGCTGCCCGTACTCTTTTCCGCTGCACTCTAAATGTTAGATAATCTGATAGATACTTTATTAATCCCAAAGGGAAATTCACATAATCCAGCAGCAGCATACTGATACAAAAAAACAATATTAAATTAAAGAGTGATTAAAATGAATGTAAAACAGACAATAACTTTGTATAATGTTAACGTTCACCCCCCCGGATGGAATTGAAGAGTCGCATAGTGTGGGGGAGGATCTATCTCTTCAGTCTGTCGCTGAAGCTGCTCCTCTGTCTGGAGATGATACTGTTCAGGGGATGCAGTGGATTTTCCATGATTGACAGGAGCCTGCTTAGTGCCCGTTGCTCTGCCACGGATGTCAAACTGTCCAGCTCCATGCCTACAATAGAGCCTGCCTTCCTTACCAGTTTGTCGAGGCGTGAGGCGTCCTTCTTCTTTATGCTGCCTCCCCAGCACACCACTATGTAGAAGAGGGCACAACCAGCATCTTATTGCAGATGTTGAAGGACACCAGCCTTCTAAGGAAGTATTGTTGGCTCTGACCTTTCTTACACAGAGCATCAGTATGTTAGAGACAGTATGTAATTAAAAATGCATGTATTTTTCAGGAGCTTCATTAACTAGTCTAAATAGTAAAAAAAAAAAAAAAAAATTGAGTTATAGCACACAATAACCTGATTCCAACACTTCTTAGGAAGCCTGTCACTTTTTTATAGCCTGAATCTGGATATTCTGTGACAAAGTCTTTAACTTTTTAAATAATTCATCATCAGATATATTACTGTAGGTGTTGCTGATTGAAAGGCCGTACTTATCCATTCTTCTGTGGATTGTTCTAACACTTACTCCCAGCATCTGTGCTATTTGCGGAACAGTGAAGTCATATTCTAAAAAGAATTCAAGCTGGTCTTCAGCCACATTTACTTTGGGGCAGCCCCTGCTACCACTGCAAATTATTTCTGGGTCAAACCCAATAGCGAAAGTTCTGGGCTGGGGACCCAGCAATTCAAGGGCTCTTTCAAGATTCTGTATGGCTAAATCGATTCCATGCACCATGATATTTTGGAAACATCTTACAGTGGTTCAACATTTGCTCTGTTCTGAAATTAATAAAATCACTGTCACTCTGTTGAAAATGTATACTTTGCAGTTGTCGAGCTGTGTTTTTCAAGACATTTGCGACATAATTCAGAAAATCCCTAGGAACACTTGAAAATCTGTAACAGTAACAAGGTTATATTACCTGGTTGAAGTTAAATCACTCAAAATATACAAATGAATTAACAAGTTTCTGTTTAAGCACCTTAGCAATATGTGAATGTGGTTTTTAAAAAAATATTAATAGTTAACTTTAATTCAGTTAATCAATAATTCAGATTATTACAATGGATAATGTCTATAACAATATTAAAAACTATTCCCAGGATTGGTTCCTGCCTTGTGCCCTGTGTTGGCTGGGATTGGCTCCAACAGACCCCCGTGACCCTGTATTCGGATTCAGCGGGTTAGAAAATGGATGGATGGATTGATTCTCATACAATATTTCTCCATAATCAAAGAGAAACGAAAACTTTGCAAATTAAAGTCATCATTGGTAATAACATTTACGTTTGTTTTTTCATCTTAAAACACAAAACTGATGCAATGTGGAATACTCCAAGTTTACTTTTGTAAATGCGTTTGTATTTCGACATTGCACAATACACTGCAAAGTTTGTTATAAAATGTGTAAACTGGTAATGACACAAACACTTGCATTCCCGCATTGTGAGTCTTAATTTTGGCATGCATCGCCCCTCATTATATGGGGGGTGCCGTCCCCTTAGCAGCACCGTGTACTTATGAATATTTTAACGCACGCGTCCCCACCTCTGATGTCATTTTCGTCGCGACTCTCCCTCGCACCCAGCGTGATATATATGCTATATGCGGTTCAAGAATATGCAAGGGGGAGCCCACCCCGTACCAGCATATATGTTAACAGCACATACGCTCAGCAATAAAAAAAATGGCCTTTTGCATCTGCTACAATAGAATTACTTTAATGTTTCAGTTATTTCATTCGCCAGTGGCGAACTAAGTAGAAATTATAATCGCAAGAGCCTGTTTTTGGTCGCATTTGCGGTCATTTTAGTTGCAGTCTGGAGCCCTGGCATGACCATGGGCAGGGCCACTCGGAGGTTGGTTCTGGGCCGCATGTGGCCCGCGGGCTGCCATTTGAATAGGCCTGCCCTAAAGGTTACGAAACAGTAATACCTAAAAAGAGTCTTGGGGCGGCATTTTAGCTTTTTACAGAAAAGAACAGGATGAAATCTCAGGATGAACAAGAAAACTGATTTCAATTATTTTCAAAAGATTAAGTCCTAAACCGCAGACAGGTGCACAAGAATGAACAGAAATTTAACGTTGCAACCTAGCAGAGTTAGAAATTACAAGTAATGAGACCGCTGCTATACATAGACTTAGTAAAAGTACAGTGAAAATCTATCATACTTGGGAAGATATCGAACGTCTTGCTGACATGCACAACGGTATAAACACTAAAAAGATTCAATGCATTGGCAAAATGCTAAAACACAATACACGCTCATTTCAGCAGGTCTGGTAGATTATTCATATTCAATCAGATGTAAACTTCAAGATCTGACCACTCATACAGTGAAGTGCTGATCCCAGTGTAGTATCTTTGCATTAGAAATATCAATATTAGAACACTCCCCATGGGCTCACCACCTATGGGAGGGGCCAAGGAGGTTGGGTGCAGTGTGAGTTGGGTGGTGGCCGAAGGCGGGGACCTTGGCGGTCTGATCCTCGGCTACAGAAACTGGCTCTTGGGACGTGGAATGTCACCTCTCTGAAGGGGAAGGAGCCTGAGCTAGTGCGCGAGGTCGAGAGGTTCCGGCTAGATATAGTCAGACTCACCTCGATGCACAGCTTGGACTCTGGAACCAATCTTCTTGAGAGGGGCTGGACTCTCTACCACTCTGGAGTTGCCCCCGGTGAGAGGCGCCGAGCAGGTGTGGGCATACTTATTGCCCCCCGACTCGGAGCCTGTGCATTGGGGTTTACCCCGGTGGACGAGAGGGTGGCCTCCCTCCGCCTTCGGGTGGGGGGAAGGGTCCTGACTGTTGTTTGTGCGTATGCGCTGAACAGCAGTTTGGAGTATCCACCCTTTTGGAGTCTCTGGAGGGGTTGCTAGAGGGCATACCTTCTGGGATTCCCTCGTTTTGCTGGGAGACTTCAATGCTCACGTGGGCAATGACAGTGAGACCTGGAAGGGCGTGATTGGGAGGAATGGCCCCGATCTGAACCCGCGCGGTGTTTTGTTATTGGACTTCTGTGCTCGTCATGGATTGTCCATAACGAACACCATGTTCAAGCATAAGGATGTTCATATGTGCACTTGGCACCAGGTCGATGATCGACTTTGTGGTCGTGTCGTCCGACTTGCGGCCATATGTCTTGGACACTCGGGGGAAGAGAGGGGCGGAGCTGTCAACTGATCACCACCTGGTGGTGAGTTGGCTTCGATGGTGGGGGAAGATGCCGGTCAGACCTGGTAGGCCCAAACGTGTTGTGAGGGTCTGCTGGGAACGGCTGGCAGAGTCCCCTGTCAGAAGTAGCTTCAACTCCCACCTCCGCAGAACTTCAACCACGCCCCGAGGGAGGTGGGGACATTGAGTCCGAATGGGCCATGTTCCGTGCCTCTATTGTTGAGGCGGCTGACCGGAGCTGTGGCCGCAAGGTGGTCGGTGCCTGTCGTGGCGGCAATCCCCGAACCCGTTGGCGGACACCGGCGGTGAGGGATGCCGTCAAGCTGAAGAAGGAGTCCTATAGGACTTTTTGTCCTGTGGGTCTCTGGAGGCAGCTGATAGGTACCGCAGGCCAAGCGAACGCTGCTCGGTTGTTGCTGAGGCAAAACTCGGGCATGGGAGGAGTTTGAGAGGCCATGGAGAACGACTTTGGACGGCTTCGAGGAGATTCTGGTCCACCGTCCGCGCCTCAGGAGGGGGAAGCAGTGCAGTGTCAACACCATATATGGTGGGGATGGTGCGCTGCTGACCTTGACTCGGGACGTTGTGGGTCGGTGGGAGGAGTACTTCGAAGACCTCCTCAATCCCACTAACATGCCTTCCACGAGGAAGCAGAGCCTGGGGACTCTGAGGTGGGCTCTCCCATCTCTGGGACTGAAGTCACCGAGGTGGTCAAAAAACTCCTTGGTGGCAGGGCCCGGGGTGGATGAGATACCGAGTTCCTTAAGGCTCTGGATGTTGTAGGACTGTCTTGGTTGACACGCCTCTGCAACATCGCATGGACATCGGGACAGTGCCTCTGGATTGGCAGACCGGGTGGTGGTCCCCTCTTTAAAAGGGGACCGGAGGGTGTGTTCCAACTATAGAGGGATCACACTCCTCAGCCTCCCTGGAAAAGTCTATTCGGGGTTCTGGAGAGGAGGGTCCGCCGGATAGTGAACCTCGGATTCAGGAGGAACAGTGTGGTTTTCGTCCTGGTCGGAACAGTGGACCAGCTCTTCACCCTTAGCAGAGTCCTGGAGGGTGCATGGGAGTTTGCCCGACGGTCTACATGTGTTTTGTGGACTTGGAAAAGGCATTCGACCGTGTCCCTCGGGAATCCTGTGGGGGTGCTCGGGAGTATGGGGTACCGGACCCCTGATAAGAGCTGTTCGGTCTCTGTACAACCGTGTCAGAGCTTGGTCCGCATTGCCGCAGTAAGTCGAGCCCGCTTCCAGTGAGAGTTGGACTCGCCAGGGCTGCCCTTTGTCACCGATTCTGTTCATAACTTTTATGGACAGAATTTCTAGGCGCAGCCAGGGTGTTGAAGGGGTCCGTTTGGTGGACTCAGGATTGGGTCACTGCTTTTGCAGATGATGTTGTCCTGTTTGCTTCATCAGGCCGTGATCTTCAGCTCTCTCTGGATCGGTTCGCAGCTGAGTGTGAAGCGGCTGGGGTGAGAATCAGCACCTCCAAATCCGAGAGCATGGTCCTCAGCCGGAAAAGGGTGGAGTGCCCTCTCAGGGTTGGGGAGAGATCCTGCCCCAAGTGGAGGAGTTCAAGTATCTCGGGGTCTTGTTCACGAGTGAGGGAAGAATGGAGCGTGAGATCGACAGGCGGATCGGTGCGGCATCCGCAGTGATGCGGCTCTGCATCGGTCTGTCGTGGTGAAAAAGGAGCTGAGCCGTAAGGCAAAGCTCTCAATTTACCAGTCCATCTACGCTCCTACCCTCATCTATGGTCATGAGCTATGGGTAGTGACCGAAAGAACGAGATCGCGAATACAAGCGGCTGAAATGAGTTTCCTCCGCAGGGTGTCTGGGCTTTCCCTTAAAGATAGGGTGAGAAGCTCAGTCATCCGGGAGGGGCTCAGAGTAGAGCCGCTGCTCCTCCGCATCGAGAGGAGTCAGATGAGGTGGCTCGGGCATCTGATCAGGATGCCTCCTGGACGCCTCCCTGGTGAGGTGTTCCGGGCACGTCCAACCGGGAGGAGGCCCCGGGGAAGACCCAGGACACGCTGGAGGGACTATGTCTCCGGCTGGCCTGGGAACGCCTTTGGGATTCTCCCGAAGAGCTGGAAGAAGTGGCCGGGGAGAGGGAAGTCTGGGCTTCTCTGCTTAAGCTGCTGCCCCCGCGACCCGACCTTGGATAAGCAGAAGAGGATGGATGGATGAATATTAGAACACTAATGTCCAGCCTAATGAATGATAGGACGAAGTTGAAACTAAAGCCGACACATTTTGAGGGTTTCACTTGGCAATGGGACAGTATAAATGAAACATAAAATTCCTGGAAAACAAAGTATAAAAGAGAGGAAGTTATTTATACATAACTGAAATCATATTTAAACACAAAGCAGTTACCACAGATCAAGATCAGAATAAAGGAAAGATAATAGCAGCTCACCTTACAACAAAAGGTATCTACACCTGGCAAAAAACAACCAAAAATAAAGACACAGATTTAAAAAGAGGTCTGAGGACAAAGAAAAACGTATAGAAAACAACTCACATCAATTAATTAATTTGTGTCAGGACGGGAGCAAGCTTTAAGTTTAAAAGCCTTGCTTTATGCTTTAATATTTCATCAAATCTGATACCTTATAATGAGTATTCTCCACAATAACAGGAAACCAAGTATTTTGAGAAGAGCGCTGATCTTATATTCAGAAATTCACATAGTGTATTCACTACCACATTAGTTGTGTATTCAATCAATATCAGCAAGTACTATTTTTTTTCTAGGCAACTACTCACTACAAATGCTACAGCTTAAAGAGAAGTAATGTCTCAGTTTTCTTGCTTGCTTTACTTTCTCTCTTTCTATATCAAATAACCCCTGCTTTGTACTGTCCTACAATTAAATTTGGGATCAATGATTGAGTATGCCGACCAGATGATAATTATTTTACTTCTTTGTTGTTTTGCAACTGGCTCTCTACAGGGCCATGCTAATTGATATCTTAAAGAGCTTTTACAGCTTCTGATCTGATGCAGCTCTAACCTAATGAATATCATTACGCAACTGAACACACCTTCACAGATATCCTAACAAAAAGAAACCTACAGTAATTACTCCACTTCACCAAGCAATACAAACTTTAAATGAGAAGTCAGTGTATAAAATCTTCCAAGACAAAAATATTACTTAAAATATGCATTCAAATGAATGATTCCACAAACATGTAGTGTTCTAATTCACTTCTAATGATTGTGCTAAGTTCTTAAGAAAGATCTGCAAGATCTAAAGCAGTATATCTGGCACACTCACAACAGTGTGCAAATAAGAATTGCAAGGGAAGTTGAGCTCAAATGAGCATAACATTGCTCTTGCATTTAGGAAAACCGAAACAAACACATTTAAGAGGTAAATTAAATTTATGTTACCAATTTACAATACTTTTAAATGGCAATTAGAATAAAGTGAGCACAAACAGCAGAGAGGTGGGTGCGGGGAGGTTCAGCTAACAGAAACAATACAAAGCATACAAATTTAGACTATAGCATTGTTTTTGACTGTATTATGTGACTACAGTATTCTTTACAACCATGGGTCATAAAATGTATACTGATATCATAGTATCCTTGTAGGCATTTTTCTCATTGGTCTATAAATTTCACAACCAATGCAGTATTTACTTAACATAACTGTGCAACATTTAAATATGGTAAACTTTATGAGATAAAATAAAAGAAATCATTTGCTCACAGTCTATCATTAAAACTTTGCTGACCCAATTACCCTAGGTGACTCCATACCATACAATTGTTGTATACACTGACATACTGCAGGGATGGAAAGCTGACTTCTCTCAGTTCACACAGAAAGTTGCAGGACCTTGTGGATTATGGTTTAATTCCTTAGTTACCACAACAGACCACAGTAGCATGTAAGCCTACAGTTCTGCTATATTGATTTGGCAGTAACTATGTGTCTGTGTCCAAGTGGTTGCTATGCCTATGTCATTCCAACAGATGGTGCATCACAAACATTAAAACCATTTTTACAAATCTAATTCCAAATGGCATGTAACAGAGACATATGCATTACATGGTGCACTGCAAACGACAATGCAAAGGTATATGTTAATTACTTAAATTTCAACATGTTTTAGACAGGCAGCATAGTTACTGTATATGTGTGTGTGTTATATATGTAGCTGGAAATCCACAAAGGGAGCAAATAAATCATGTATCTTAAAATAGTTTTTTTATTCCTAAGCTTTCAATTCCTACCAGGAATCATCATCAGAGGAAAATTATTTTGAACCTAAGACAATATATAGCAAATAAGAAGGGGAGGACAGATGGATGTGGTAGGGGGGGTGGATTGATGAGGTGGGGTGTGGAGGGTGTTGGTCAAAAAAGTTTGCATGGTCTTCTTTTCAAGCTTGCATATGCTGGGCGCATGTCCAAATGTCTGTTAATAGCGTTTTCATTGGATAGCCATAATTCAGCCAGTTCTCAGACACTTTTCGTATTAGCCTTGAATTTTACTTATACCGAGACACATTTAAATGTGTGTCCGGTAGAACTTGTATGTGTGTAAATCAGAGATTGTGGGTCCTTTCTTCTGACTGCGTTGTGATGTTCCTATATATGTGTGGCAAGTGTTTTTGATGTCTGCCGCACGTGTACCGCTGGATACGCATTACATGATATGCTATAAACCTCGTTCCATGTTTCTGCTGCTGATTTCTTGCTTTTAGCCGTAAACAAACTTTACGCAGCATGTTTCTAAGCTTGTACGCTAATTTAATGGATCATTTGCTCACTTTGTGGATTTCCAGCTACAACTATGCAAACCGTTCCACAGACCTTTGCCTCCATATATATATATATATATATATACACACACACACACATTGTATATATCACACTCATATTAAGAATTTACCAAATGTTCTGGAAGTGAGCAACATTAATGTACATTAGGGAGATCATTTATTTTTGGTTTTCAATTTTATTTTTGGTTTTCATCGACCAACTTCTATATCAGAAAATAACTTTTGCTCTAAACAAAATATGCCACTTAATGGGAGGGCTTGCTGTTTCTTCCAGTCTGCAACATTTATTGGAACTAATATTTTAAACAAAAAAAATATGTTTTTGCAATAGTGAGGTTTAGTAAGTGTCAAGCTTTATTCTTTTATTTGATCAGAGCAGATATTTTATTATCAACACGCAAGCGCAAATAGCATCAGTCTACAAGTTTTGCTGGTGTTCATGATTGTTTGACATCTTATTGAAATTTATCTAGTGGTAAAAAGAATTAAGCTTTCATTCTTAAATAGCATTAGTTTATTTTACAGAACAACTTATTTTAATGAGCAGAAAGGTGCACACTGGAGCCTGCTAGTAAAGTCAAGGACAAAACAGACATGAATAGTGACAGGGACACCAGTCTGATACAGGACACATTCACTCACAAAACTACCATAGCTCATATTGGATCACTTTTAATTTGAAATAATAAATGGCCCCACATCTTTTGGAGAAACCTGAGAGAACCCACATAAAAATGGAGTGATTTTTAAATCCCATACAAAATGTGAACTTTAGACATCTAGAGCTAAAGCAACAACCATAAGCCACTCTCTCAAACAGAAAGTGAGCAAATAAAAAAAAAAGTCTAAACAAAGAATGTAGTGTAGGTGTGGCTGTAACCTGCCTGTCTGAAGAAAAGTGATTTGAGTAAACCTGCAGCCTGAACACAGTAAAATCACTAAATAAAGGTTACTATGGGATTTCTCCTTTTGAAGTCATTGCTCATTTTTAGTACTTTCAGGTTATGTTTTCTTGAATGTTTCCTTAGAAAGCAGTGAATTTTTGATAGGCAGTCACTGGTGGCATGCATGAAAACGTCAATTAATATGTTTTACTCACACTGGTGAATGATCATCACAAATGACTTACATCATAGAAATGTGAGCTTTTGCCACAACCAAGGAGAGTAAATATGGCAAGGCCTAATGGTTAAGGCCTTAATGCGCGTCAGCTGAATCCCTATCACTGCATTTACTTTAAATTGTGTTTATTTCAAACAGGGTATGTCACTGAAACTATCAGTAGTAGAAATATGTAAAGCAAAACCAAAAAAAAAAAAAATTCTATAAATACATGCAAACATAACATATGCACACACACTGTCAGAACAGTGCAAATCTGAAGTTAAATTCTGGAAGAAGACAAAACTAAACCTAACAGGTTCATAGAAAAAAAAAACAAGTTACACAATTTGGTCAAAATGTAAACATTTAAAATCTGCTGTCACATTTGCCATTTTCCCTGCATGAAACTGTATAAACACCTCATCAGCAATAGGTTATAAAAAAGGTTGTCTGTCTGAATTTCATAGAAAAGTGAAAAATACATTCTTGATAAGTAAATCTGAAGTTCCATTAGCAGAAGGAATTCACAGTTCAAAAAGATATTATTTAAAACAAATGTCTGAAACTTTTAAAGTCCCTCAGGAATGAAGTTTGAGGTCCTTCCTTCCGGCCAGTGGTTCAGAGTACTGCATATGAAGGATGCCTTCAGTGACATATTTTATTACAGCATATTTCTAAAACAAAAGATCAACTACTTTCAAATAAACGTTACTGATTAATGTTCATTTTCTTTTTTTAAATGTGGTAGTCCCTTGAAAAAGTGGCTGCTTTATTTATATCCATATAGTACCAACTGAGGAAGATCATTAAAATGGTTCAGGTTCTTTTTAGGTGGGGGTGAATCCTGTTTTACCTTTTTATTAACTTTGTATTTCTATTTTTCCTCTTGTTTTCTAAGTTCTGATTGTGATGTAAATGGTTTGTATTGGTTAAGTTACTATTAGTTGTTTGATCGAATAGTGAGCCATGGTAATGTTCTCCTTTTGAAAATAAAATAAACATTTACAAGAAAGAAAGCTTCTTTGGTTATACTTCCACTTGTGTACTCATAAGCCTGGAACTTCTTAACTAAACATTTAAGACTGTCAAACAAAATCTGAATAAAGTAAACATTCCATTTCTATTATATACACACACATTCATTATTTACATGCATATGTATGAATTGTTTCTCAGTACATCCACTTTAAAAAAAGAAATTACACTGAGAACTGATTGAAACAGAAATCTTTAGCCACAGGTCTCTGAATGACTAAGGCTGGAACTGGAGAATCATTGCCAAAAATAAATAGGGCGCTTAATACCGGCAAAGGCAATTCCGAAAACAGTGGTTCTATTGACAGATGATTAAACAGTGATTAAATATCCTCAGAAATGTCAACATATTGTGTTCAGTATTTCAAATACTGTACTGAATGGTGACAGTCCTATGGATGCCCCAATTCTGTGGTTAACTTGGCAACTCTCAAAGCTTGTCACTAACATTTCTTTGTCATTCATTGTCTTTTGTTTTTATTTAGTGAACCCCAAGTTCGTTTGGCGTAATACGTCCGAGAATCCTTAAAGGGCAGCATTGGAAATTATGCCCCAAAAGTTCGATAATCCTACAGACATCTCATATATCACCACTTAACAACTAGAAAAAGCTAAACGATGCCAGAAACTGTTTCCTTCCTTCCTACGCTCGTCAAATGAAACTAATGTACACATTTCCAATGTCCCTGCGCCCGCTTTTCTGGTTCAAGCAGCGTTCCAGCATCTCCAGTGTGGACAGGAAGGTGTCCGTGTTCATGAAGTAGTCTCGCACCGCGCTCTCGTCCGTACTTGCCTTTTTCCGCCGATATTTACGGATGCTCTCCAAAAGTGCCCCTCTCATTTCTCTTGGTTTACCTGGGAGACCATACGCTATAAAGAGTCCCACGCAGTCCTCCCCAATCAAGGAACAAAACTCCTCGAGTTTCTCAACTTTGCCCTTGTCGCGGAAAAGTGCGTCCTCGACGCTCGTTGGCGTCCGGTCGTTTGTGGCAGGAGGAAGCGCGGGCGGCTGCGCGTTTTCCTTCAGCGCCGAATCGGACAACTGAGTCGTCTGCACCGTGAACTGCAGCCTGACGCTCTTATCCGGTCCAAAAAGGGTCCAGATCCAGTCGACCCCAAACAACAGAGACTGCTGCTTTGTCATCTTGCTTGTGGTGATGTGCTCCTCGACGCCCTTCTCGACACAGAAAGTGATGAAATTCACGAGAAAGATTTCGTTCAGAGTGTCCGTGCTGGGTTGAAGTTTACTCTGTGGGTCCTCGAAGCCCAGGTATTCTTTCAGTTTCTGCGCGGCGTACGCGATACCCTGCCCGAATACATCACACACTGCGTCAGTTTTTCGCTCTTGTTGTACAGGCTCCCGATCTTGCACTTGTCCCATTCTAATACCAGAACAGTGGAATCGGTATGCCAGCACATCCAGCCGACGGAGTACAACTCGAAGAGGCAGGTGAGTCAGATGCACCTGCGCGCGACGTCGCCCTAGTCGAGGGCGTGGCCTCAGCCCGGCCAGTGCAGCCCGCTCACCACGCCTTCCAGCGTCGAGCTAACGTAGCTGAAAGTAGAGCTTCCCAGACTTGTTTCTTTATGTAAGTAAACATTTCAAACATTAGTTTCCACTGTCACCTGAAAAACGCTACAAATTGGTTCTTTAAATTTTACAGGTATTAAAGGTTTTTGATTCGTTGTCTTTACGGAGGTGCATTTTCAAAGTTAAAAGCCCAAAACAGGTGTGAGCAGGTGCTGAAAAGGGTAGGCGGAAAGTCGCTTATTTGCTGGAATTTGCAATTAAAAGTAGCAGTGCGCGTCATTCTTACCCTTTACACGACGTGTTGTACGTGTTGTAGGTAGTTTTACCTTTGGGATGCTCATAGCTCAACATGTAAAGGTAAATGTGTTCCAGCAAAGTATCTCTGAAAATGACTTTGGCGAGAGAAAGTCGCCTGTTTCATCCCAAACACCACAGTACTCCTGTACTTTTAATCAAATGTTAATTGTTTTAACTATGTATAGTTCTTTTTAATTTGCATGCATAAACACACAGCGTTTCCATTTCGTCACATTTAAGTGCAAAATGGACAAAAAAAGTACTTAAAATTGAACGCATTACACAATTTATTTAGGTATACAGTATTGTTCTTAATTGATTTAACATGAAAATATTTATTCAAAAGTAATATTTTTAACAATATGTAAGTTGAATTGAATAATAATTTGCCTAATTTTTGCCACGTTAGCTTTTTTGATCCAAAACTTCATTTGCTGGTCCGTCGCTGGTAAACTTTTTCTGGTGTGTCCCTATGAATCAGTCAGCAGTCTGTCTCTGGGACCTTCTTTCCATGTCCTTGATATCCTGATGGAATCTTTCACCCTGCTCTTCACTCCCTGCGCCAAAAAAGGAATCCAAAAGGTAAACTTTGAGACTTGTGTTGTAACCCAGTTTCTTAAACTTAGTACATTTTTTTTATAGTTTGTTTATAATCTTTTTTTATTGTTACCTAAAAACTTAGGAATTACCTCTCTGAATAATACCCAAGATTCAAAAAAGAAACAAATTCTGCATCAGAAATCAGTTTTCTAATGTCAGGCTCGGCAAAAATTCCCTCTTTCAATTTAGAGTCACAAATCCAGAGACCTCCTGCACAAATGCATAAAAGAGGCTTCATCCTTTGATATGACTTTGACAAACTGCTTCATTAAACAAAAGCCTAATATAAATCACTGGTAGCAGCTCTTTAGCTGGGACCACCAAGCCAAGCCTGATAATGCTTTTGTGATTAAGGTGTAACATTTATTTCTAGCTGTCCATTCCTTCTAAACCCAATATAATTGTTGACTCTGCTGTCCCACGTCCCATGGGAATTTTGTATACCTTGATTGCTTGCCAAGCAAGATACACTGAACGTTTGGGGCTCTACATATGGACCAGTGGTGCTAAAAATACTTTAAATTAGATTGTAATAGTAGAAAATATGAAATTCAAACAAATTGTCATTGAAATATTAATGTTTAAATATAATGTGAAAACAAAAAAAAATGCAACTGACAGCTAAAAATGTTTTGTGAAAAAATGTTATGTGATAGAGAAAACTTTTTCATTTTTTAACTCAGTGCTCAGAAATAGAGTATATAAAAATCACATGAAATAATCCAAACAATTTTTTTCAGTGTATACTTGTATAATTTTGATTCCTTTTAACTGCAGGTTAAGTAGACTGGTGATTTTAAATTAGCCTTAATATGTTTGTGCACGTGTATGTTCTCCATGCAGTGGACAGGCGTCCTGCCCAGTGATTGTTTCTGCCTTGTGCCCTGTGCTTGCTGGGGTAGGCTCCAGCTTTCCTGCGATCCTACTCAGAATAAAACAGATTTGGAAGATGGATGGATTGATACAAATATTGCTGTGTATTTGCATACCTACATAATCCAATTCGGGGTTCACTTCAAGGGCACACGTTTGCTGACAATATGCCAAATTTAAAGTTGCTAATGATAATACAAATGAATTTTTAGGAGGAGGCAGCTCCAAAGAGACACGGAGAGAATGTGCAAATTGTACACGGATGGACTGCCTGAAGCTTGATTCATTTTATGTTCACTTTTCCGGTTGAGGTTTTTTCGCTAGTAGACTGAGCTTCTCTTACCCCTGTAATAGTCTGCAGTTCCTTTTTGAGGATTCATAGTCCAGTGGAGAGATGATCACTCCTGGTTCTTCTCCAATGGTGGGTGCATTTGTAGTAGATATCTCTGGTGAAGCAACAGCCCTATTCTGATGGCCACCCTAATTGTCAAGTACCTGATTCTGGACGTGGAGAGGCAGTACAGCAACCCCATACAAAAAACCTAATGTCACCTACATCTTTCTGCATTCTCATTCTTCATCAGGTCACAGTCCTAAGCTGGTGATATATTTTAATTTAGACAGTATTTTCCAAACTAACGATAATTAAATGCTTTGCAAAATATATTCATACCATTGCATTATGTTACTTTTGAACATATATGTCATGATATATAAGTTAATGCCAGTGAAAGCATTTTGTTTAAATACATTTTTATATTGGTTAATAAGGATAATAAGGTTAGTTAATGAAGAAGTTTTATAAACAAATGTGTTGTTAAATCTGAAAAATACGGAACTAGTCTAATCCAATATACACAGTTTTACAATACAGTTTATTTTTGTATAGCCCATACACAGTTTTACAATACAGTTTATTTTTGTATAGCCCAAAATCACACAGGAAGTGCTGCAATGGGCTTTAACAGGCCCTGCCTCTTGACAGCCCCCCAGCCTTGACTCTGAGAAGACAAGGAAAAACTCCTAAAAAACCTTGTAGGGAAAATGGAAGAAACCTTGGGAAAGGAAGTTCAAAGAGAGACCCCTTTCCAGGTAGGTTGGGCGTGCAGTGGGTGTCAAAAGAAGGGGGTCAATACAATACACAGAACAGAACAAATCCTCAATACAGCATAAAAATAAAAATTTTAGAAGTAATGGAGCAGAATTTAACAGTAGATGATATCATATAATAAGATTTGGATATTTTTAGAGTCCTGGAGACCTCATCCATCAAGCTGCCTCCCCCATTTGGCCATTCCACGGCTGAAACAGTGCTGGGCCAGCCAATCCGATGAAAGGACCCTTCTTTCTCATGATTCCTGCGATCCTCCATCAGGGATGACTTTACCATAGGCAGGCAAGCAACTTGGCAGGTGGGCGTGGCACCAATTGCCACATTTGAGTACCGAGAAGAGAAAAAGAATAGGTGAGGGTAAGTATCCAATTTATTATCATGTTACTTATGTTTTAGTGCTAATGACTAACAACAGAGATGCAGTATGTACAGTTAATCAGCAGCTCTAGTCAGGATATGCTAAACTGAAGTAGTGAGTCTTCAGCCGGGATTTAAAGGCTGAGACTGAAGGGGCATCTCTTATGGAAGCAGGAAGACCATTCCACAGTTTAGGGGCCCTGTAACTAAAAGCTCGACCTCCCACTGTTATTTTATTAATCCTTGGAATCCTAAGCAGACCGGCATCTTGAGATCTTAATGTGCGCTCAGGTTTGTAAGTCATGATAAGTTCAGACAAGTAAGTCGGACCTTGGCCATTTAATGCTTTATATGTTAAAAGGAGGATTTTGAAATCTGCCCTAAACTGAACCGGGAGCCAGTGTAAGTATTTAAGAACTGGAGTTATGTGTTCATATTTTTTTGTTCTTGTAATAATTCTTGCAGCGGCATTTTGGATTAACTGGAGGCTGTATAGAGAACAGTTTGAACAGCCAGTGAACACCGCATTGCAGTAGTCAATCCTACTAGAGATAAATGCATGAATTAATTTCTCACAATCCTGTTTATTTAGAAAGCGCCTTAATTTCCTAACATTTTTAAGATGGAAGAAACATGTTTTGGACAACTTTGTAATATGTGCTTTAAATGACATGCTAGAGTCAAAGATAACTCCTAGATTGCGGGCTGATTCAGTAAAATTAATTGGGATTCCAACTGAGTTAAATGATGACAAAATATTGCTGTGATCAGCGTCATTCCCTCCAACAATTAACATCTCTGTTTTATCTGTATTTAAAGACAAGTAGTTCTCATTCATCCATTCCTTTAATTCACTAACACAACTAATTAAAGACAACATCGGAGAAACTTCATTTGATTTAAATGAAAGGTATAACTGGGTGTCATCTGCATACGAGTGAAAATTAACATTACGTTTCCTAATGAGAGATCCCAGTGGAAGCATGTAAAGTGAAAACAGTAAAGGTCCCAGTATTGAGCCCTGTGTATAATGATGGAGTACTGTCAGCACATTTCTGTACATATTGGAATCGATTTGATAAATAAGAACTAAACCAAGCGAGCATGGGGCCTGTAAGCCCAACATCGTTTTCTAGCCTGTGCAGTAAAATAGAATGGTCAATGGTGTCAAATGCTGCACTTAAGTCCAACAACATAATTACAGTGGAGTTTCCTTCATCAGAGGATATCAGAATGTCATTTACAACCCGTGTTAGTGCCGTTTCTGTACTATGACCAGTGCGAAAACCAGACTGGAATTTCTCAAATAAATTGTAATGCGTAAGGTGTGACTGAAGCTGACTGGCGACTACTTTTTCTAGTATTTTAGAGAGAAAGGTAAATTTGAAATAGGCCTATAATTATTTAGTATGTGTGGGTCTAGGTCTGACTTTTTAAGTAATGGTTTAATGACTGACACTTTTAGTGCATCAGGTACTGTGCCATGCAATAATGAACTATTGATAACGGTTAGAATAGGCGCTGCAAGAACATCCATTGCACTTTTTACTAGTTTTGTTGGCACTGGATCTAGGGAACAAGTAGTGGGCTTCATTTTAGAAATTAAAGTTAAGACTTCCTGCTCAGTTACAGGATTAAAATTATTAAAGTGCTGAATGCAATGTGAGACAGGGTCTGCTAAGCTAGTATTTGGTTTGTACTGTGATGCTGAGATCTGGGATCTTATATTTTTAATTTTCTCATTGAAGAAGTTCATAAAGTCTGTACTGCTAATATCTGTTGGTATTTTGCACTGTTGATCTGAATTCCATTTGTTAATTTAGCCACTGTTCTAAACAGTACCCGAGGATTTTTATTATTGCTATCTATTAATGTAGAATAGTATTCTGAGCGAGCTTTAAAGAGGGCTTTTTTATATTTATTAACACTCTCTGTCCATGCAATTTGAAAGACATGTAGCTTTGTTGTTCTCCATCTGCGCTCCAGTTTTCGACACTCTAATTTAAGAGCTCGAGTATTTTCATTAAACCAGGGAGAGTTTCTATGTGCTTTGATCACTTTTGTTTTAAGGGGAGCCACTGTGTCCAGAGCATCTCTCAAGGTCACATTATAATGTGATGTTAGCTGATCTAAATTGTTTTCCACGTTTACATTTAATGTTAACTGATCTAAGTGGTTTTCCACAATTACACTCGACCTACTCAGGGTATCTATGAATTTTGAAGCAGAATTACAATCTAGATGTCGCACTGTCTTTGTTTTAATCTGTGAGTGCATTGGCAAGGGCAGAACTAAATCAAATGTAATTAAGAAGTGATCGGAAATAACTACATTTAATGGAGTAATATTTAAATTTTGAATTTCAACTTTGTAAGTTATAATTAAATCTAATGTGTGGTTATGATTATGAGTTGGACCTTTGACAATCTGACAAAATCCTACTGAATTTAACAAATAAGTAAAACATTTGCTAAAAGTGTCAGTTTCCACATCAATGTGTACATTAAAATCAGTACTAGTACCCATCAGTACTATGTGATCATAATTTATAGCCAATATCAGCTCATTACCCAAAGAAAAATATCATTAAATTGATTTAAGATAAAGCAATGATATAACTAGTGTTTAAAGTGAGAAAAGCAACCAGCACAATTGTCTGTTTCCGTCACACACTCCTTCCAATGACTGTTGAGCCCTGTGTGCTAACTGCTGCTTTGTCCTTGGGCGCTTCTGTCACAGAATGTCAGGCTGCTTAAGGCTTAATCTGCACTTCCCAACTAGCACTCACCTGCAGCTTTAACTTGCTCCAGTGTATTAGTGCTTGTCCTTTTCACAATCAAACCAGTGAGAAAGTTTTGTGCCAATTAACCTCACTTTACACCAGGACCAGCTGCTTTTTAATTTTGTTTGTTACACAGAATGCCACACCTTTTTTCAGCTTTAATCTTTGTTTTTTAAGAACTTTGGCATTTTTTAAAGGATTTAGATTTGTGGTTTATACAGTATACTGGCTGTTTTTGCTTAAGGTTTGCCTTTTTGGCACACCATTTTTTCTCTTGGCTACAAGCCTGCTTGCTGGGTGTTGGGTTTAGGCTCATTTTCACTGCAACCTGGAAGGCTAGTTTTGGAAGCAAAAGTTTGTTTTGAGTTTAATGGACAGTACTTTTGCTACTTTAATACTAAGGTCCCAGTCTTCTTGCACTAAGCACTCCAATGATGTACTGGTTAGGTTGTTTTTTGATTTCTAATAGGATATGTGTGTGTGAGTGAGTGAATGGACAATGTAATGATGCTGGTATATAAGGCTCCATCCGAGGCACCAGCACCATCTCCCATGTGCTTTGTAAGGTGCAAGTAAATCCTGCAGACAACATTCATCCCCTTTTTTCCATCCCCAAAGATTCAATGTAGGAACACTAGTTACTGCTGTGCTATCAGATCACATTAGTTCAAAATATCTTATATCAAATAATTGATTCAAAGCTAACCCAATACATTACTTATATGTTTCTGATACTGGATTGCACACAGCATCCTTTTCTCTGATTGGCTGTGCGGTTGTGCTCTGCAAAGGACCGATGTATGATCCACCACATTTGCTTCTTGCCTTACACCCAGTGCTGCTTGGATAATCTAGGCAGATTAGCCCCTATTTACCCCTTAGCACATGCAGGATTAAATGTACACTGTACACCAATACAGGTGTCCAAAATGAAAAAAACAAAATAAACAACATTTATTTGTATAGCATGTTTTCATACAAATGATGTAGCTCAAAGTGCTTTACAAGATGAAGATTAAAAAAAATATATAATAATTAGGCTATACTAATTAACAAAGAATAAGGCTTTAATAACAAAACCAAAATAAGCAATATAGGTGAACAGCAAAGTACATAAAAAAACAGAGAATAATAAACACCTCTTCCCCCAGGGCCAAACTAAATAGTGGTAATCTCTGTTATATATTTTCCCCTGCTGTGTCACATGGATTAGCCTTCATTCTGCAAAATAAATAAATCAATAAATAAACTGACATGTTTCTTGAGAAAGAAGTTCCATTTTGAACCCAGAACTGGACTTTAGGAATGTCAAGACCTTGCAACACAAGTTAACAGAATAACAGGTTTCAGGGGTGCTAATGCAATTACAAATGTTTCTTTTATAACCAATTAGCATTAACACATAACTAATTAAGGATATGCAATTCTATCAAAAACATGAAAATTTCTGGGTGACCCCAAAGTTTTGAATGTTGGTGTTTTCGGTGAAGCTCATGAAACATCTGCTAAATCTCTGCTCCAAAAAAGACTTTAGCTCAAATGAGACATCTGTCTGCTAGTAGAAGTATTTGCAGTTCCTTTTTTACTTTGAGTACACTACCTGTGGCACAAACTGGTAGTGTTGCTGAATCAGTATTTTGCAAAAGAAGATTTTAGAGTGTGAGCAATAACAGTATCACCCTCAGTAATGTGAAGGTACACTTACATTTAAAAAATTCTCAGCAAATAAAGTAAAGCCCAACATTAAGTACATGATATGTGGCAGAACTTGCAGTACCATCCCTAGAGATATTTGTATGTAGCCACCCAAAAATTGGAATGCTCTCTTTTGAATAGATAACTAGTTTCACACTTGGCTGAGTAAACTGGCATGTATAAAATAATAGTGGTTCTAGTTTTCTGGCACAATTAATGCAGAACCACAATCTACAATTAATTATACCAAAGAACACTGCCTTCTTTTGGCCTTAATTTGCACTGCATAGAGAATTTAATCAACGGAGGACTTATCATCATTTTAGCTGGCACAGCCAGTTCATGTACATTTTTTGTGTACTACTTCTAGTCTGTCTAACAACATTTGTGTAAAAAAAATAAAGACTTACCACTTCAAATGTTACTTTTTTACCACTAGGTTTGTATCGAACGCTTATTGACAAACTTTGGTGGATTAGTAACTTTTTCTGATTCTGTTGGTGCTGCCTCCTGCTCCAGAAGCCACCTTCTGGAATTTATTAGCCATTTTACCAGTGTCTGTACATCTCTTAGGTTCACTGTCAACATATAGGCCACAATTCTGTCATTCCTTGGTATCTGTCTTTCTGTCAGCTTTCCAGGACTTAATATGTTCTGTACAGCTCCTTCCATGCTTGGAACACTAAATAACCCCTTTTTCTTTTTCACAATTCCTCATACTCTTGCATCCCTGCAGTGATGAAGCACTTCCAATATTCTTCACTAATAGATGATACCCTTCTCATATTGTGAATAAGACCCTCAACCAAGCCAGAAGGAGCAGCAGCCTTTGCAAAATCCACCTATAAAGATGTACCAGAAGTGAAACCCGCATCCCACTCATCCTCCCATTCCAGTTTAATACTCTGTCTCTCTCATCTGTATTAATCAAAATTTCCCCATATTTCAAATTAATCCTTACACAGGTGCCATTTTTGTTTTTCTTCATCCTTTTCTCTCTCCTACAATCCACTCCTGATTTATTTTCTTTGACCACATAACGTGTATAAAATGCTTGTCCTCTGGCCTTTTCACAAGGTACAACCACCTTCCCCTCGAAGCACTTTCTGCTTTATGTACCGTGCAGCAACCATCTTATAGGTTTTGTCTACACTGCACTTTTTACTGTGTACGTAGGGTGTTTGTGGGGGAGCAAATATCTTTTGTAACTATAAGCTTAGACTGTTACCTCAAAGAGATGACATTTTTTTATGATTGCCATCCATACTGGGAAGAAACTGAAGTCTCATACTTCCTTGTTCTTACAGATTGTTTTGTGCTCTCTACTTGAGCTGATAACTGTGGGTGAAGGAAATAATTTACTTGATTTGTACCTATAATATTTCACAGCAGAGTCATCCATGTGCAGTCAAATGCTATCCTTGTTCCAGAGTCACATGCAATCTCTCCCTGCTCTAAATCAGATTCAGTGACAACACTAAGGTTTGAACTATGATCTTTGGAGCAAGTAAACATCTAGAACACTTGATGTGGAGGCAGAAGTCCATGGGAAAGAACTGTGGAAGACTTCAGTTTTGGCCTTAACTAATCTACAGGGTGGTCCAGATCGTCTGGATGACTTTGATTTATGCGGGGATGATTCCTGTTCAGCGCGGACTATTCTTCATGTCGTCAGTTTGCACACTACTTGATGGTCCGGAATTTTTTGGGATGATTTTCTATGTAATAAACATAGTAAGTTATAGCGTAATGAAAATTGCA
Organism: Polypterus senegalus; assembly: GCF_016835505.1. Classification (NCBI taxonomy): domain Eukaryota; kingdom Metazoa; phylum Chordata; class Cladistia; order Polypteriformes; family Polypteridae; genus Polypterus; species Polypterus senegalus. The sequence goes on from NC_053161.1 coordinate 114,386,569, forward strand.
TAATTAGATCTGGACCACCCAATGTTTGTATATAAGACAAGGAAAAGAAGACATAACTCATCGCGAGCATTGCTCGATGATACTCCTTCCTTTTAGAGCTCATTATTAGGATCCCTCAATGACCTGTAGGGACAACTCATCAAAAGGCTCATTATCTAGTACTACATAAAATGACAAATAAAAAGTTTACACTTAGGAATTTTGTATTATCTCAGTCTACATAATAGGATTTTTGGATTGGGCGCTGAGAGGTTGGAGATTTAAATCATGGATTTTTTGATTTAGATCAAACAACTAATTTCACAGCTTCACTGCCTTTGATTCTCTCTGTCTGTGTTAGTTTATTCCCTGCATAGTTTCATGTTATGGTTATTTTTTTCTTCCAAGACTTGCTGCAAGTCATTCTTGTCATTATCTGGGTCCTCAGCTTGAGTGTCCATTTACATTATTGCCTGATGACAATACCAGTGTGTTCCTAGCATGGAAGAGTGCCCATGTTTTATACCCTTCCTTAACCATTTGGCTTTTTTTTTTAAATAGGGGTATGGCTTTCAAAGATGGGTCAGTGCAGATTTGCAGTTTGTTACATGCTGTCTTTGCATGTAACTACTTCTTTGGCATGTTGTAAAGCACTTTGATTTCATGCCTTGTACGTCCACACAGCATAATCAAAACTACAATGAAGTTAGGCTGTTGGATTGATGAGGAGGATTCATTGGGGATGTCATTCTCTCATATTTCTTTTTTTTTTCCAATAATCATGGTTGACCCTATTTTCCCATTTTATACTTATTAATATGTAGACTTTACCAGACTGTCTTAAATCCCACACGCTTACCATACTAACTGGTACCGTACGTAGTTCAGCATGTACTCAGGTAGGCTCCCTATCTGTAACATCAGATAAATAGACAGAGTGGGACAACAAGCAGGAATTATGTTACACATTTTTTGTATTATATGATAATATGCCCAAAAATAATGAGTGCAAGGTAGTTCCCTTGGTTCATCTTTTTACCAGGACTTGAAACAATGGGTACAAGGCAATTCCCATGGTACAAACCTGTCCTCCAGTCTCGGCTTTCTTCCTGGGAATATAGATTTGTAAGGTCATACAAATAAAAAAATTAAAAAAAAGTCCAATTAGTTAACACATCCATCCGCACCGCAGATGGCTCAACAATAATGTTATCTAATCTAGTAGGGTCATAAATGTGCTTAAGCTATAACTGGCTACACAGCTTTCTTCCCTTTAAACATTTTACAAGTATAACACTAATTTTAAAAGTTAATACACAAAATGTTTATCAATCAATATGCTAGATATTGCTCAATTTTTTTACACTCCACTGCACCATTACAAGCCCTGCATGTGCACAAGCAGTACTCACATTTTATGGGAAGATTAACGGAGATACAGGGGACTTTTTTTCTAAGACTAAACATTAGTGGTGGTCATGTGTAGAATTCCTGGTTGTATAATCCAACTCTGTTAAGCCGGAGGCAGTAGGGACTCTGAAAATTCCTGTTTGTACTTTATATTGACAGTTGTGATCCAGATGATGCCTTTCCCTTAAACTTTCAGAATACTTAACAGTTCCATTCAAAACATCAGTAAGTTTGTCAGTCCTTGACCCTGAAGCTCTTGGTAAAGTGTATCCAACACTCAGTCCTCTCCAAATCATGCCATCCAAAATAATTAGCAGCTACCAAACATAGGTTTCCTCATCATTTTTTTTTTTTTAATAACCCAAGCACAATGGGGCATTAATGACAATCCAGAATCACACACTTTCAACAAAATTTGTATTCCTTGTTTACATAGTGTATACTATTTATTGTTACTGTCTTTTAGAAGATTGTAAAATGTGAAGTGCTCCGAGCTTTTCATTAGTCATATAGTTAAAAAAAATAAATAAAATGAATTTGAAGTCCTGTACTCTAGCATACTAAAAAGGGTGGATAACAGCTTGGGTGCTTGTATTTGTTCAGACTAATTTTTATGAAGAGTCTGTATTTAGTCAACATAAAGCTTGGACTATTTTTATGTATATTAGGCAGTGTAGCTTAGTGGCTGCAGCACCCAACCATGAATTCCACATGTGCTAGGTTTTGTTCCTCCAGTGTATTACTTGAAATGTGTCACTTAACTGCATGCTAGAAGTAAATATATAATGAACACACAGAAAAAAGGCAAGTAATATAAGTAACAGCAAGACAAAATGTTATAGAAGAAACCTCTAATATGCAACATATTTAATCAGGCTGTGAAATGGTATAGATATACTACATTGACTACAACCATTGTTTCTCAAACTCTGCCCTGGGTTGTGGCTGCAGGTTTGTGTTCCAGCCAGCTTCTGTGACTTGGGGTTGATGTAAAATTTCCAAACTAAGTTTTGGTAAATTATCAGAAAGTGCCAAACATTTATGTATTTTGCATGTGGGTTATTGAATGGTTTCTTTAACTTTATTTCATAAGATGTTTATTCTGTTTTCCAGGTGTTCTGGTTATTTAATCCATTAATTACTAGCGAGTACATTAGTGGGCCTGATCTTGATGTAGCCTTTCTGTGTTCAGTGTGATTTGCTCTGATGTCTGCTCAGTTTCAACTATTAGGATACAATTAAGGGAGCAAACTATGCCAAAAAAAAAACAAAACAAAAATAAAACAAAGATGTTATGTAAATATAAATATCACACTGCTATGTTTTTATGAATGCAGAATAAGAGAAAAAAAGACATGCTAATTAAATTAGATTAAACAAAGGTAAAATGCTTGACTGATCATGAAACTGGTCAGTACAAAACATGTAGCTACAGTATGAGAATGATTGCTCTATCCTACTTTAAAATTATGTGAACTGCACAAGTGATTATTGATATTTGCACAATGGTACCACATTACAAGTCTTCAAACACTGATTGTTAACTCAGATGTGTCAACCATAGTTGAAAATTCATAATCTATTCATCAATAATGCAGCTTGAGGAAGAAAAGGCAAGCGTGATTAAACAAAAAAAAAAACTTTAAAATAAATAAAATGTAACAAGGTAGTACATAAAAAGCCTCACGTAAAAAATTTTTTTAATATTTTAGTACATAGGCTACTTTAAACTTGAAATTTACCTAACATTATAAAGCAAGTATTAATTTCTTAAAATTTATTATAAACAATAATTTCTTTGCCAAGGTAGTTAAAAAAGCAATAAGTACAAATCTGTCAGTAGTTTTATAAATAAGAATTTGTAAATATTTTGCTTTATTAAGACATCACAGTGAATATACAACAGGAGTTCTGTGTCTTAAGGTTTTTACAGAACAGCTACAGTCAGGCACTGTAATAAGAAAGTATAAATAACATGCAAAAATAAAATACAAATATTTCTGCTCATACATGAATTACATCCGCATGGTGGTGCATTTGAAAAAAGTGTTGATGTTTTTAGTAATAAATACATGCACAAATACAGCAGTAAGTTTAATGCTCTGCTGGTGAAAGGGCCTTTGTTGACAAAAATAAAAAATTTTATTTCAATACAACAAAATTCTTATAAAAATCTGTAATATGCAAAGCAGACCATTATAGAAGATGTGGCTTACTGACAATTCTATCCTCACATATAATGCAGTGATTTACTTTGAAAGACTGCATTCTATAGTAAATTCTAAGTATCACTTTTCCTTTAAGTCTATATGTTAATGTTTATTAGTCCAAATATTCATGAAAAATAGTCATACTTGAAATTTGGCACGCAACTTCCATTCTGCACAGCATTTGACCCCTGAAATGATCATTTTGCAAACTAAACAGACATCATGTAGTTGAATACTTTATTATGACAACAGAAGGAAAAAAAAAGGATGACAGCCTCAATTATGATATACACAGCATCTAAAATGTACTTTTCTGTTCAAAATGATTCCGTTGTTGCTCCAGTTACACTTAAGTGCAGGTGAATTAGCTGTCAGTAGCTGGTTAAGTAAGTAGTTTTCTTCATAGTCGTATATATATATAAAAAAAAAAAAAGTATAAAAAGTTGTATATCCAGAAACCAGCTGGCACATAAACAGATCTTGCTGTATTAAAATCTTGATTTTGTTGTATACCAAGCATTCATCCATTTTACTTGTTGGTTTATGATGTTATTAAAAAATAATATCCCATTTTATCGTTGTAGCAAGTCAATACAGCAAATAAGTATTTAAGCAGGTCAAAATTCCTTCTTGCATATATATATTTCCCCACCAGGAAAAACATCTTAACCATATTACAAATGAGAATAAAGACATTAGATGCTCCACTTTTAAATACAATCCGGTATTTGTAACATGCAACGCCTGTTTTTACAGTCTGTACAGGGGGCACTATAATAGTGAGGACTAATTTACATTTAAATAATTTTCATTCACAGCCATTTTTGTTTTTTTATTAGTAATTGCAATTCACTGAATTTCTTTGTCACACATTTGAGTCTTCATCCATTACACTGGAACTTGGAGAACACGTAGAAAGCTCTTTGAAAAACTCGTCTTCTTTCAGCATGCTCTGAAATAAGAATAAATCCATGATGTAAAACATTCTGTGCTCAAATCAACCCACTGATTTTTTTACTGTAAATTATACATTAATACTAAAAATTATCACAGGAACATGTCAGACACCAATTAACAATATACAGCACCTAGACAACAAATGTAGCGTGTGATAATCAAGAAGTAGGAATGAAGAATATCAAAGGAATGTTCCAGATCAGTAAGGGGGATTTAAGACGCTTTCATCTTGGGTTAAAATGTGGCATACAACAGCTTTATAGATCCAGATTCCTGGGTTTGAATCATGGACTTGGTCATGGTTTATGTGGAGTTAAGACATTTTTTCTCCAAGCACTTTCTATAGTATTTCCATCCACTTATAATAAAAGTTGAATAAACATTATCCTGGGCCAGTGATTTAATTCATTTAACTTCTTTCTTTAGTATATGAATTCCCTGTTGATATGGGTAAGTACTTGTCTTCTTCATGGTTAAAAATGACAGAAAATATAAACTGAGAGAATCTGCTATTTCCATTTCAGTATATTTTACTTCTCCACTTAACCTTGATTTTTATTTTATTTTATTTTTTTTAAACAACTCTAATGCTGAAAGATACTTCTAAATAAGCATTTCATTTTCTGACTAAGCCAAAAATCATTATAAATTCTGCTTGGCAGGCAAGATGGAGCCATTGCTAGTACTATAAAAAGTAAAACCTGTTACTAGTCAGGCCCTACTGAATAAGCTGCATATTTGTAAAAGGAAGAGTCCTTAGAAGTACATGAATAGGAAGGAGTCAAAAATGTGCATGTGTATGATCTACTAATTAATAGTCATCTAACCACTACCAGCAAAAATATTAATATTGTATATAGCATATTGCAATGAAATGTCACCAGGTTCACGAGATGTTTACAGGTACTTGCAGCCTGTCATACAGTTTAGCTTTTGCTGCCAAATCCAATATATTAAAAAAAACTAAACTTACTGTCAAGTTATTAATGCCTTCAGAAAATGCTCCAATTTGTCTGACTGTACCTTCAGAGTCTTCCATCTAAATGAGAAAATGTGAATTTTGACCAAGTTGTTAATGTTATTGCTGTTACAAAAGAGTGAAAAGTAAACTGAACTTTACATACTTTCAGCCATGACAACTGTGACAAAAAAAATCGTAGTTGTTTGCAGCAAGGAATCCCAAGATGCCTGGGTCTCTTTATTGGTCCCACCCATTCAGCTGTTTTGATATAGCCATACAAGACCATGATCACTCTACCATTGGGGTTTTCTTTAAATGATTCCTTGCTTGGATTCTTTCCACTGACTTGTAGTAAGTCCAAATCAACACTTTTATTTATTTTTTTAAATTTTCTACATTTGAAATGGGATGGAAAACCTTTTTCTTTTTGTTACCTGTTCCAGACGGTCTAGGTCGTCATCATATAAACGAAGCTCCATGCCACGCTTATATCCTTTATGAAAACTACTTTGTACAGGTGAGGCCAAATCCATTGGGCAAACATACTCTTCACCATCATCTTGCTTCTTTTTCCGGAGACTCCCAAATGTTCCAAATGCAAGCTTTCTGGGCTAAAAGAAGGAAAACAAAAGCTTTTCACACAAATTTTGAAACCGGTTGCTTTCAATAACCCAGCCAGCATACTCAAGTCTTTAAACTATTATTACTTTAGTTGTAATGACACCAGGTGCATTTGATGAAGCCCATAAAAAAAGAAAACACAATTCATATATAAAACATATGGGCAAAAACACTGACATATTTATTAAATCACTGCAAAAAACACTAAGGTCAATATGTCAAGTTCAGATATATGACAATTTGGCAGTAAGAGCAGTTATGAAGCCTGGCAATCCTGTTCTTGGGGAGTCCTAAGAAAAGGATGGAGAGGAAACTGGGGTGGGGGCGCATAAAAGACCTACCATACACCTTCTAGGGTACATTTGCATAGAGGCAGGAAATCCAGTGCTACTGACAACATTACAAACATTTGCTGTATCAAACAACTCATATTTAGATTTCAGGCAAGAGTAAAGGGATACAACAAATAGGAACTCAGATTCACATTTATTATGGCAATAGTCTAGGCCCAAAAAAAGTATGGAACAAATACATGGAATTTAAATGACAAGCCATATTGTGCAGCACTGAAGGTTTGTGAAAAGTCCCATTTTTAAGACTGTAGTTCTTACCTTAACCTTTGCAGTAGCTGTGAGCAGAGTGTAATCAGGAGACTCCATGCACTCCTGTTTCTGTTTTTGGGCTTCAGAGCCAATAAGCAAATTGAAATGAGTGGCCAGGTGACGTCTAAGCAGAGTTTTGGTAGGTGGAATGTTTAAGAGCAGAGCCAAAGTTTCAACATTGAATCGAGGCTCCAGCACCTAAAGGGAATAAAAACACAACTTATTGAATTGTTTGTACAAAAAAAAAAACTCTTCAACTCTGACACATTTTCAAATTCAAAAGCAAACTGCTTGAAAAGATTTTTTTTATTTTACCACTCCTTCCTTAAGCAAAGAAAATGTTACAGATGCTGCTTCACTGATTTCACAACACATTCAATACCACTGATATTATGTATTTGCAAAGTTTTAATGTAATAAAAAGTTTACCTTGTGGGTGGTACCACAAGATAAAAAAGGTAAAGCAATTCTTTATTATAACAGTCACCAATAACTATGAGAATTCATGTAATTTACATTTAGAAATTAAGACATGTATGAATAATCCATTACAAAGAACAGGTGTAGTACTAGGGTGTTGTACCATGTTAACCATTATGATTGTAGCGACAAGTCAAGCAAAATAACACCTTTTATTTGGCTAAACTAAAAAGATTAAAATATCTTGCCTGAAGAAGGGGCCAGAATTGCCTCGAAAGCTTGCATATTTTAATCTTTTTCAGTTAACCAAGAAAAAGTGTCATTTTACTTGACTTGTCACTAAAGAACAGGTGAAATGTGAATCTTCAGGAGGTAATACCCTTAAAAAAAACAAATAAATGAATGATGTATAAATGTTATAATTGTCAGTTTTCTCCCAGCTGTGCCTGCAGATGATGCACTACCAGGTCTTACCATTAATCCTCCATGTACTCCACTTCCTCTTAAATTTGGGGCATATTCAGCCAAATCCACTGACCGCAACCACTCCATTACACGGTGATTTGTCCACTGTGAGATTTCTGCTGGAGTGATATTGTTCTAAAGAATTCACAAAGAGAAGAGATAATAAAGTCTGGTGTGGTTTTCCAAATCACAATATGAATATTAGAAATGCATCACAATTGCACTGCATAAACAACGGTAATTTAGCCTGAAGCTTTAATGGCTCATGGCATGTAAGCAGTGTAAAATGATTATGGTGGTCACCTTTTCTGGTATGTCCTGCTTTGCAGTTTATGCAAACGTTTGCAGACAGCAGCCTTGCCAAGCACGTGGAAGATGTTAATATACCATCACTGATTTATTTTAAAAGGTAGAAATTATGTAAGCCCAACAATAAATATTATATAGTATATTGTAACGCTGACACAATATATGTACAAATGAAGAAATCCAAATGATTAGGTGCTGAAGTAATGGAAATTGAGTCATGGGCTGCTTACTTCTTGTGCCTTCATTACTAAAATGCCACTATACAGTCCTAAGAGTGAAGTCATGACTAGAACTACTAGACCTTACAATTCTGTAAAAATCACTAAAAAATGGATGAAAGAACAGACACACACTACAATTAAATTGTCCTGATAAAATTTTAAAAGCCGAGCTATGCAATTAAAGAGGAAAACACTCGGGAGTTAAGCAACAAACTATAAATTTGACATTTGCTACAACATGCCAACAAGTTGTAAATACCAATTCAAACAGATTTGTTTTTGTTTACCAATAAGCAGGAAGGAAGACAATTTCTGGTCTCTAAGAAGCACATCTGGATTTCAACCAGTTTTTTTATGCTTGCCTAATAGCACACTAAAAATAACATAAATACACATTCCCCCAAAGTTACTTCAAAAACCACATGTTCCTTTTACCTCATCTGAAGGACGCCTTCGCAAGCAGTTGGGCTCGTAGTTATTAAGGCGTAGAACTTGAATCGCTCTCTTAATGCTCAAGTGATGAAGTACACTTCCAACTTTTAAGGAGAGCAAATCATCCTGAAATTAGATATAAGCTTTACAAAAGCCATATGCACACACACAAACTACACACATTGGATTTATACTTCTTTCTATAATGCCTGCTTTTAGAAAGCCTTTTTAGAATGCCTTTCACATATGCAAAGAACAAACACTTTCAGATGAGAATAATGGAAATAGAAGTCAAAAAATTATTGCTTACATAATGCTTATATCAGAAGTATTACAAACTAAATTAAATAATAACACAGGTAAAGTCAGAGCAAAAATAAGAAACAGAAAACAAACAGAAACAATACATTATGTAACTGTATGAGGAGAGCATTGGTAACAACGACACAGTCATAGTAATAATGAAAGTGAGGCCAAGGAGTCAATCGTAAGTTAAATGACCTGAAGTACAGACAGCTTCTAAGCTGCACAGTCCGCAGATTCAATACCTTTTTAGGTGTCCTTTCTAAAGTCTAAGGGGGATACAAACATTCATGGAACATACAGATTAATTAAGAGTACTGCCAAGGTTTCAGTGTCAGGGCATCAAATCTGGCAGTCAGGAGTGTGATGATACAGAATGTTACTGAGCCCTTCTGGTGCAAGGTCAGAAAAAGCTTTGAATGTTTGCAAGTTGAAGACACTGGGGACCAGTGAATTTTATTTATGGTATAAGATGCACATTGTGTATTATAACTATCAATATTAAAAGTAGAGTATAATGTCCTGCATCGTGACCAATGTCAGACATCCATCCATCCTTTTTGATGCTCAAAATCTAGGTGACCTAAAAATTGTCCCAGCAGCAAAAAGCAGGAAAACTTGAGTCCCATTCAGTGACAGACCCACACTTGCTCTCCCAATCTGTTTTCTCACCCATTTACCAAGTTCATGGTCACAGAAAGCTAGTGTCCATCCTAGCAGTACTGTGTGCAAGATGGATATCAACACTGGATGGAGTACAAGTCTAACAGGGGGTACACTCTCACACAGATTCTGATGAAATATTAAGTCACTCAACATTCTGTGAATGTGTATTAGGAAGCAGAAAGAAATCCAACTGTACATAAACTCTGTTCAGAAGGATAAACAAATGTAAACAAATAAATAATGATTAATGTACTGTACATGACTTGAATATTTATTTTCATATAACATGAAGATCCCACGTAAAACATTGTCATCAATGCATCTGCCTTCATTCTGTATTTTTTATTCCTAAGGCTGACCAGACAAGTTCATCTTGGTGGGTGACGACCAACTCTTAAACCTTTACATCTCACTGCATTACTCTGGTTTAGCCAGAAGGAGCACTGGCCTGTCCTCTTCTCTTCTGAAATACAGTATAATGGGGTGTGCCTAGAGTGGAGTTTTTGCTCAAGCAACATAGCAAGGATCAGAAATTTTCCGAGAATTAATAAAATAAAGCATTTTTTCAAATATTGTATCTAAGGTGAATGTTGTGGGAAAAAAATAGTTTGTTTTCCCCAGAATGTATTAAATAGGTTCATAGCAAAAAAGTACACTTTTAGAAAATTTCAGCCAAATAATGGAACAAATCTGAACAGATGTTCAAATCAAATTCATAGAAGGTATTCTTTATTCTTTAATCAACAATAACGAAAACTACATACAGTAAGATATCTATAGTCTTAGTTTTGTTACGATAATTTTGTGTGAAGATTGTGATTTGTCCTAAAGTAGCATTCTCAGTTATGTGGATGATGGCTGAATCAAACGTGCTTTGGCAAAATGACAGGATGGTTACTTGTCTATGAAAAGACTTCTAAAAGATGTCCTGAGGAAAATAACAAATCTGAAAAAAATTGTTTTGTTTCTACTTCATGTAACATATTATGCAAGTTACCAGGTTCTGCACATTAAATGTGCTATACTGTAAGGTGGAGACTTTAAATGGTTATTTATGCCAAAACAAAAAAAATATGACTCCAGTTCTATAGAATTGAAAAGCTGCCTTGTCAGACATTCTTTTCACATGGCTGTACAGTAACTCAAAATACCAGCAGGAACTGCCTATTTTTCAGTGGATGAAGACATTAAGATTCATGCCTGTTTCATAATCTGTCTAGACCAGCAATCTTTTTAAAAAGAGTTTCTCAGTGCTTAAGTATGTCATGTCAAAACAGTAGAAACATGAAGATCCCAGTGTTGCCCTAGCATGAAAAGAATAGAGTAAGATATTTTGCATGTACAAACTAATATTAATAGTAATAAATAAATTAGTTGTATAGAATACCTTTTATTCATGTACATATTCTGATATAGAGCACAGGTAGTTTAAATGACTTCAATTTTTAGTCCATATAAAAATGAAAAAGCAACAGAAGGAGAAACATCTCATGGTTTAAAGAAACAATGCTTTAGAAACTTGGTTACAAGCTAGTATTTCAAATATAAAGTTCACGTGACACATGAAAATATACTCCTACTATGTACTGTTTGTACTTACACCTTTCTACTTACACAAACTTGTGGAAAAATACGTGCATCTTGCAGTAATTCTTTTACCTGTTTATTTGAAATATATTTTCCAAACAGACTAAGGTTCCTCTTGACCTATTCTTGCTCACCCTACCTACTGTATGTTAACACCTCAGATAGTGTCCTTAATAAAAACATGCACCTATTCCAATGAGAACTGTGTGTTTAGAAAACAAATTTTCCTTCACCTAATCACATTTCTTTAATGCACAGGTCTTAAAAAGCACTGCTGTAATGGTGGCACAATGTGGTGTACAGCATGTCACGGTTATCAAATGTTTGAATATCGTCACACAGAAGATTAAGGAAATGCTCCATTTTATTGATAAGTACCTGTTTTTCTAGCTAGGTGTGCTGCTGTAATTATTTTCTGACTTGGACAACCATATGCCTCAAGGGTGTGTCAGTAATGATAAACACACCGCCCACAAACCCACAGCAGGGGAAAACAAGCTTTACATTGGGTGTGCTCTTCTAAAGACTGCACTGCTTCAATAGCCAATCCACAATCTCAATGTGCCACCAGGGTCAATTAATCTTTAGTCAACTGGGCTTTACAACAGACAATGTCTACAGCAACTGAACATTCTTCAGGCAGAAAAAAAATAATGGGACAACGAAAATGCTGATTTTTAAAGTTCTTCAACTCAACCTGAAAAGGCCAACAAAGTGAAAAAGATGCACTTTTCATAATACTGTTTAATTAGGTGTACTGCAAACCTACAGAATACAGATTACGTATGTTCTAACAAAATTGGGATACATAGATTTTTCAATGAAACAATTGTGCAAAAAAAGTTATTTCAAATTTTGTATAAATATAAACTAAACTGCCAATCACTGCACAAGTTCATTTTCTCTTGATGGAATGAATTAGCTTTCAAAATACTTTATCATCACTTAACAGAATAGTATATAATGAGTTCCTCTTATGCATACAGTTGTATTTCAGGACAGAAAATCCAGAATTGTCATATACATATAAACAATGTAATTGTTACATGGTACAGATGGGATCACATTGATGTATTCTTTTATGTGCAACTAAAAATTTACCAAAAAAGCTCCCAAACAGAAAGTAGGAGTAGCACCAAAGTCGTCCATGCACCAATTCCTCTAAATAAACCAAATAACCAAACATAAAGGCACACACATCTAATCTAGTGTTTTAGTAACATTTTAAGCACTCTTGAAAGGCAATGTATGGCTACTACAATTACAACCTAAAGATAAAATGGCTTTTACACAATGTTGTAACTCTTCATATCTTGCCCTGTTCAAAACCACTCTAGTCTCCTCTCTTCCTCTACCTCACCCCTGAACAAAGTGCTTTTTTTACAGAATGCTAACATGAGCAGGCGTGTGCTCCAGTTATAAGTGGACTGGACAGCAGGCCAGTAAATGAAGGGCTGTGACATGCAGAACATTACAATTAGATTCAAGGCCAAACATTCAGAACAAGCTACAGCATACATTAGATTAAGCTAACAGCGTTATTATCCAGAACTAGAGAAATGCACTTTCTTTCCTTGATGGAAAAATCCAGAATAAATATATTTTGTACTTTTCTGTTAAATAAGAAATAACAAACCCCTAGAAATTAAGTGTTTTAATGAGTAACAAGAAGTGAACCTCCTAATATGAAATTTAGCCAACCACTCTGTGTTATCACTTTACTTTGGAACAGTGGCAGATGTTAAATGAGCTATGTAAAATGTCTGAAGAGCATTTTTCAAAAATATAAAAAGATCTTGGCCAAAACCCATCCATAGGGTGACCAGGGAGATCCTGTTTTTCCTTGACACATCCTCTGTTTTGATGCCTAAATTTACAAGATTCCTAAACTTGTCTGGGATCTCATTTTTCTTGTTACTTTGGGTGTGAATAAAACACAGACCAATATTCTTGTTTGTTGCAATGTTTTGAATCTGCACACAGTATAACTTGGTGCTGCGCATACAGTATACCAGATGTTGGTATCAAATGTGATGTGGGTTGTTTAAAGAAAAGAACGTGTGGCAGTTTGATTCCATTAACAGATATGTGGACCTAGCATAGCTCTTTAACAACGGAACACCAGAGTGTAATTACAAAATATGGCCAAATGAAGAATTAGAAATACCTGTGATTCTGAGCCGGACACAACAACTGTAAATCCTACTGTATTATCTGTATGTGTTAGTAGCAAATAAAAGCACTCACCATTTAGAACCTGATGCTCACTTGCACCTTTGCTTGCAATAAGTAATGCTGTGCTTGCACCACATTCTGGTGAAACTGCTCTGAGAGCACTTGAGATATAAAATATGGTGACACTGCCACTGATTGCAACTTTGGTGCTGTCAAAATATTGAACCTTTAAATTTAAAATCAGGCTGTTTGGTTTTCATCTTCTAAGCAAAAACTACCAGTATTAAAACAACACTTAAAACATGTACACCAAGAACTTTACATTGATAAATTTGTTTTAGATTCGAAAAAGTAACAAAGATCAACATTTTGGAGGCATGTCAATTACCCCTTTCCACTCCCACTCTTGATTTTTGAAAATCAAAATTTGGTCAACCCCACATATTCATGACTCTCCACAAAAAAATCCCAAAAAAACTAACACTGAAATGTTCCAAATAATTTTGTGTAGTGCAGTTGTTTCAGGAAAGGGAAAAAAAAGCATTTGTATGGAATATATAGCATTTTTTGTGACTTGAAAAAGACTTTAAAAAGTTTACAGAACAATCCATGTTTACGAGGATTTTACTGTTCAACAGTGAAATGAGCAGTTATTTTAAAGAGACACTTACAACAGTCATATAATGGAGCATTCTCCCATCTATCCTTGCTTCATCAAACTGAGTTTTGTACTGAGAAAGTCCAATGTCATCAAGCCATCCTAAAAATGAACATATTTGATTACCAAGGACCTCCTTTCTCATGACTTCTAGTTACTTGATTTTCCTGTTCACTTTATGATTTTGAATCTCTAGAACTGTACACACTTACGAGTCACCCAGTGGTAATCGAGCTTTCCTTTGTTGTCGTCCTCCTCTGAGCCAAGTGCTTGTAAAGCCAGCTGTAATTTTTTCCGATGTAAAGGATGTTTAAGTCCAAGCTCCTGTAGAAAAAGGGATGCCATAGAATTTACTACACTGGGTTCAAAAACATAACTGATGAAAAAATTGATAATTGATAGTTGATAATATAATGTTCCCGAATTGTGCATGTTCCAAACCAAATTCAAACAGCTCAACTAGGATTAAACTATAGCCTCAGTAAACAGTAGCAACCACTACACAATGTACAGAATTCCAAAGCAATAACCACATACTTTAAAAACTTTCAACACCAGAGGTTATCTAAATGTTTAAACAATATAAACATGACAGTGCAATATTAAGTCATTTCTGAAAATTGCATTTGCATCAACTACCTACTTTGACCTCATAGTATGAACAAGTGAACTAATATAATGCTGGCTTGAAAGGTGAACAGAAACGTCAAACCAAAAACAAGTAGTAGTTTACGTCCTTTTAATTAATAAAGAAAAATAAAGTCATTCAAGCATCGACAATCATTTGCCAGCCCATCTCTTCTCACCTAGACAGGTATAATCTAAAAATTAGAAACTTCTTCCTCCAAAAACCTAGATACAGTACCTGTAAGCCGCCCATCTTTGTCAAATAATCAGGCAGACAAAATTAAATACATATATTATATAAATAAAAACACGTGATTTTTAACTGCTGTAATTTATCTAACATGTTTTTTGTCAGCAATGGAAGGAGGGCACAGCTACACTAACCCAGCTGAGGTGCCCTGCTCTTTCAACTTTCACCAAATAACTTGATGGGCATGACAAAATTGTGTTCAAGACTTTGGTGCTGATTTATTGTTCTGACAGGACAGAACTTTCTGTGGTCTACAGGTTAGTGCATTATATTTCAAGCCCATGTTGACCAGCATTTAATGAACAATCTCTGTGTAGACTCTGTTTTAATGAACATCCATGTAAAATGGCAAATATTGATATACACCGATTAGTGCTGGGCGGTATACTGGTTCATACCGAAAACAGTTTTTTAATTTTGTTATGATATGGATTATTCTTATACCGCAACACCGGTTTAAATTGCCTAAACAACGTTCGGAACGTGGCACAGCAGGAAACTGGGGACTTTTTTCACTGCTACACCGCTAAACACATATGCAATGGAGTACATGTGGTAGTGGAGGTATTGTGCGGTGAAAATGGACAGAGAACATTGAGAAACTGAAGCTGTAGCAGACGATAAACTTGAACATGATGACACAGAAGAAATTTGGCCGAAAAAAAGGAGTCATGTCTGTTGCCTGGAGATACTTTGGTTTTAAAAGGTCGGATGTGGACCATTATGTCCAAATCTGTAAATACTGTTTCTATACTACTGGATAAGTCATGTAGGATGGCGGGTTTTGTTATGCTATATTGACCCTGCGATGTGCCGGCGTTCAGGATTTGCTCCCGCCTCGCACACAATGCTTGCTGGGATGGGCTCAAGCCTGAATGGATGGCATAATTAAACATGTATAGCAAAGATTTTTTAAATTTCTGAACACTCTGTGGTCTAAGTTTATAACTAGTTTTAATTTCACAAAGACGTTTTATCGTGTGGTGATTGGTTATGTGGAGAAAGAAAAAGGAAGGATAGGAGCTGAGGGTTTGGTACGTCGGATAGAGACAGCATGTATGCAATAAAGAAAGCCTGCTCAGAAGAACATCCATTGAATTCTGTGTTCGTGTCGCCGACCACCAGATCACGAACCCAACATTTACACAATACTTAAGTTAAACCTGTGCTATACCAATTCATACATCCAGGTTTTGGAGCCTCATCACACCTGCCACAAAGTTCTCTACACTGAACGTACACCTGGGGACCCCTTACTGTGAGGGAGCAGCACTACCGCCTTTTCAGAGAGCAGGAATATCATAAAGTGAATGTATTCTGTGCGGTGATCTCTGCCGGCGCCTCCTCTTAGTACAGAGAAAGACAGTTTAAGAAGCACGTAGCGATTAAAAACTGGGTTGAGGAACACAACACCAAGCATTTAATTTGCTACATAACTTATGATGGGATTTGATAAAATCTAGTAAATTAAACATTGATTTTAGGATGAAGTTTGGTTTACGACATTCTACTTTAATTATAAAATAAACTATGAGAATAAAGTGGAAATGTTGACTTTAATCTCGCCATATAGCTTTTTTCTTCTTCCCTGTGTCCGTATTTTTTTTTTTCCTTCACTGTGGCCCTAATACGATTCTGTAGGGCTATACCACAAATAGCATTATAAATGCAAGTTGCAGTTTTATTTATTATATATATATAGCTTAGCTTGAAGCAAGGTCCATATTAATGCAATTTGCCTTAATGATGGTTCAGTTGGTAAAGATGTCATCACCAAGTTGCACTTGTTTTATTTTATTTTTATTTGGTGAATACTGTGTAATGAATCTGGGCTTGAAGTCTTAAAGTAATAGTATTAATTACTGGAAGTTGCACTATTATTTATTTTATTATTATTTATCAGTATAAATATTATGCAGTTTAAATGATGGTAAAGTTGTTTAAAAAGTCACTAACGTGTCAGTGGACAGAGATTGTTAACATTAACAGAAAGTGTAGTTGGTTTCCAAAAAATATTTACTATTTATTCCTTTTCTAAGATATGTTCAGTGCAATATAACTTTTGACAAGCAGCTCTGGATATTTTACTAAGTCTAAATGCCTCTTTGGATGGTTGAAAATATGTTGTCAAAATTTTAGTTTAAGTTGTTTGCAAAATTTGTACAATAAAAAGGTTCTATATTTTGACTGCAACTGTCATGCAATGTGATTCCTTCTCTTCATTAGTGCCACCCCCTTGAAAACTATCACTTTATGGGGCCATGCAAACCTGTATTAATATTTGTGTGCACATTAAAATGTTTTTTTATACAATATACAATTCTTATGACAGTGGAATAGGTTATTCTTAGCCAGTCTACTGCAGTAATTGCAGTGGAAAATGTGGTTAACATCCAATCATGCATGGGAAAAAATACCGTTGAATACTGTGAAACCGGTATAATTTAGAAAAATACCGTGATAAAGAATTTTGGTAGTACCGCCCAGCTTACACCAACTGCTTATGGGATTTTAGTGGTAATTTCTAACAGTTTCTCTTTGTGGGTGTGAAGCATCCTTCCATTTACTTTCCAAACCAACTTATGTCATCATATAGGCTAAAAGAGAGCCTACATGACTGCATCAAATGCAAGGCAAGCATAAACTATGAACGAGGTGCTAGTCAATCATAGGCACACTTTCTCTCATCCAGTTTAGGGTCAACAGTCAACTTAATCTGTAGGTGTTTTGGAACAGTGAACAAAATGGGAGTATACTTGGAAAGAAAAAAAAAACTCCACAAGGAGTGAGTGGGATTGGGTAAAGAAAGAATCTATAACATTAAATATGTTTTACGTGCTTGCTTAATTAAAGTTATTGAGTACATAATACAACATGTATTGTCACATTCACTTTTATTCTTAATATATTTGGCCTGATTTACCAAGTTTTTTAAACTGACACTCTTGTGCACATCAAAAAATCACATTGTCACTACACCTAATATTTATCAGTTACAATTTTTTACATTTTTCAAAGTAATAACCAACTATTGTTGTAAGAGAGCAGGTATGGGAATATAAACAATGTGAAAGGAAAAAGTAACCAGACCAGGATGTCCTGGACATGTGACCTTCAGAGCAAAAGAACACAAAGTTGGCTATTCATGAATTTCAGTTTAACAGATGAAATAAAAGAATCATTTGCATTTCAAACGATTGGTCTCCAAGATAGTAAAACACCTAATACTGTAGAAATGTGAAGTACAGTGAGCTTTGCTAAATATTCAGTTAGTGGTGGGCCACAGAATTTTGCTTGCAAAACGTGTTTTCTTGAATTCAGTATTTAGTTCGACTTCTTGTTTTGCCAATTTGAGATCACAGTGACAATTCTCAGGTAAACTCATTCTGGGCTTTGCCTTGACCTTCACAAAATTAGAACATTACTTGACGATTTTAAATAATACAACTTTCTTCTGCTTCTTTAATGTATTGAGCTTCCTCATTTATGACTATAGCTACAGAATAAGATCATCTTCCATAATCTGATATAGAAGCATTTAACAAAAAGGGGAGCACATTAGTTTAAATGACATGAAAAATGCCTCCAATTTAGAAAAATGGGACATTATTAATGATCCTGGGAGAGAGTAATCTGATCTGTCCGCAATTTCCAGTCATAGCCTTCATTTCCAAAATCTTAGGCAGTCAGTGGAGCTCTCATATGAAGCCGATTGTCTAATTTGACATACCGAATGACTGAGACCAACTAGTCTGTGACTGGCTACAATAAAATCAAGCAGGGCCCTTTGAGTGTGAGAGTTCAGAACCAATGAGTGTTCATTGGGCAATACAATGTATAGAATATAGTTATGGAAGAATAAGGAACGTGCATGTTTTAAAATAGAAGAGAAGCATGTTTGTTTTGATGTCTTGTGTTTTATGGAAAGAATGGAAAAAATGAAAAAAAGGGCAGAGACTACAGCTGAATGAATTAAAGCTATTGACATTTCTCACAGCTTTGTTAGGCAGGATAGGGACTGTGGACCTTGCAAACAGAAGAGAGCGCACTATTGGCTGTCAGAAAAAGGGGTAAGCATGACTATACCAGAAGATCGGTGCTCAGTCAGTAAATGTGACATAGGCTATGATTTTTCAGTTGTGTAATTTGACATGGTGCAACGAGGAGGTCAGTCACTGTGTCTGGTAAATCTGACATACTCAATGACAAAAAGTCACATTATGTGACAAAAGGCTTAAGAAACTGCTTTCAACGTGAATGTACAGTGACTGCTTGCCCTCAGTAGTCTGAGGTAGTATAGCTGATGATATATGGTTAGCTGACAAATTCCTTTAAAAGGACTGGTATGATATTAAAATGCGACTGGCACAATGCTCGACAGCAAATGTGTGTGCGCCCATCTCTGTGGTTATGTAGCTGTGAAGCCACTGTGAACACAGATGGGTTAACACATAAAACCCTAATCACCTTACAACTACAGTGGAACCTCCGTTCACGAACGTCTCGGTACACGTACAACTTGGTTTACGACCAAAAAGTTCGCTAAACTTTTGCCTCTGTTCACGACCACACACTCAGTATAAGAACAGGCCAGTTTCCCTTTCGGTTTGTGCGCGCCAATGATTTCCGCACGTGTTGCATTGTTCATGGTCAGACGTGCGTGCTTTCACTGTGAACTCTTTGTGCTCTATTTCCTTTCCCTTTCGGTTCGTACGCGCCGATTACTGTATTTAAGCATGTGTTGAGCCGCTCCCTGTCCATTGTTCTCAGTCAGACGCACGTGCTTTACCTTTGAACTCTTTGTGCTCTACAGTATTTCGTGTGCTTAAGCACTGTAAACTCCTCTGTTCATTTTTCAATTCGTAGTGTCAATTTTTGCAATGTTACTTTTCTTGGTTGTTTATTAAGTTACGGATTTGTTCAAATGTTCCCTTTTTTCCCCCCGTGCTTAAAACTCATTAAAAAAAAAGTGTTTACAGCGATCGGGTCTAAGGCTATAGCGCAAACTCTTGCAATGTTAGTTTTCTCTGTTGTTCAAGGTTTTCTCAGTGTTATTCAATGTTTTTACATTTAGTTTACTATTACGGTGTACATTCTATGCTGTCATTAACTATATTTGTGCCAAAAAACCTTTAAAAAATATATATATATTTGCATACAGTTTGTATGGTCTGGAACGGATTAATTGTATTTATATACAGTCCTATGGGGGAAATTGCTTCGGTTCATGACCAAATCGGTTTACAACCAGAGTTTTGGAACGAATTATGGTCGTGAACCGAGGTTCCACTGTACTGTCCTCTTATGTGTGGTAAAAAAATTAAAATAAGTCCCAAAACTGTTTCACATAATAGTAATAACAAAATGAGACCATAACACCCCAGTACAACCATTTCCTAATGGCCTTCTACATACAAATTAATAAAGGGTCATAAAAGTAGTGCTTAAAATATTGACAAAATTGACATATAATAGTAAACTCTATTAAATTACAAATAAATGATTAAATTCTCATCTTCAATTTTCCACTAATTTTAGTGTCTCAGTGATTACTGAAATACCCTACAACACACAGAAGTTTTCACAAACAATCACAGTGAAAATAATAAAAAAAATCCTTATGTAAAACTCAATCAAATCTAATGTTTAATGCATTTTGGAAACTGGAAATAAGCCCCTAAAACTGCAGGGAGAAAACAGACTGGCTGAAAAGCTCATTTTGATCATTCTTTTTAGTGACATGGTGGGGAACTGTACTGTACAAATAAAGACAGAAGAAGGTTTTCCTTATGAGGCGTCTATGTTTTTATACTTA
This sequence comes from Polypterus senegalus, assembly GCF_016835505.1. Classification (NCBI taxonomy): domain Eukaryota; kingdom Metazoa; phylum Chordata; class Cladistia; order Polypteriformes; family Polypteridae; genus Polypterus; species Polypterus senegalus. The sequence goes on from NC_053161.1 coordinate 114,407,237, forward strand.
ACTTGAAAACTGTATTTGTTTTGTGTTAAAGGAATGTTTCTGATTCAACGGTATTAGCTGGTATAGATAAACCCAATGTATTAAAAAAATAATAATAATAATAATAACAACAACCTGCCACATAATATGGGAAGCAAGATGTGCTATGTGACCTTACTATGTGGTGACAATGCAACAGTAGAGCTCACTTTGTGTATTACAATACATGGCAATTCCTAGCCAATTCTAACTAAGGGAGCTATAGCTACAGACTGTAACTTATCAGGGTCCAGGCATTAAGGGTTAATTCTAGTCACAAGGGATCCCACACTATTTTCAATCTTAATCAAACACATGCCAGTAATTTCTTATCTTTTTTAAATGACTGATGTATATTCTCATGACTACTAAAGCCGTAGCTCCCACTAAGTGCAGCATCAGAGAACAGCTTCTTGCCTTCAACATACAATCTCCCCTAGTTTTAATAGCCTATCAGCTATTTTAAATAATGCTTTCAAATCATAAAAAATTACCATGTCACTTTCCATCTGCTTTTCCTAGTGTCTATGCTACAGAAATATACTCACAGAAAAGCTGCATTTTATAATCTTAATCTTCATCAGTGTGACAGCCAATGCGTACAAAGTGTGTAAGAGGAATACTTACTGAAAAAGGACACAGTCACTCTTCCAAAGCAAGATTGCTTTTATATTGCTAATTTGAGCCCTTATTTTACCTTAATTTGCTTTATGATCCTCAGATGAGCTTCAGAATACATAATTTAATCTGCTAATTACAATTGGACTGTCACAGCAGTCATAACAAAGCCAAAATATACAGATAAAATCTCACTTTTTTTCCAACAACAAAAAAAAGAAACCCTTAACATTTTTTTGTGAAGAGTGCTTTAAGTGAACCATTCCCCTTGGGCTTACCTTTAAATTAGTCTTTACTTGTATAATTTTTCACATACTTAAACAGATTATCAAATAACTGCTTAATCCAGTGTAACAGCAGAAATGTGGCCCAACAGCCTACTGTTTTCATATCAACCACCTGTATAAGACTTGCCTGTTTTTGGTCTTGAAGGTAAATCAAAGGAAATTATTTAGGACTCTAGTAAAACAAGTCTAACAAGGTCTTTGAGAGCCCATTGGAGGGAGTTCCAACTACTCAATCACATAAAGAAAGATACCATTCTGTCACTTACCCGTTCAAGATCTTGTTGTGAAGCTTGTAGAAGAGTCTGTCCCGAAACGATCCACTGTTTAGAAAAATTTACATGCATTCCCAAGCCCTGCTCCTGCAGCCAGTTACACACTTGATCTTTAGACCATCTTGCAAAAGGCATATCCAGTTCACTGAAGGAAAAAAAACAATCCATTATGTTTAAACTGAAACTTAAATATTAAAAATTGTTAATTTGTCATATCCTCAAATTCCATTACAGGACTAATTGGGTCCTGGAGCCTTTCCTTGCTACATCAGGTGCAAGGCAGGATGCCTATCCACCACAGTGCACATGTACATTCAGGGCCACCGGCCAAGCCACTATTCATGCTTCTGGGCTTTGGAAAGAAACCAGAGTACCATAGGCAGTGTGTATAGACAGGAGGTAAATATGCAAACACTGCATAGATGACAAGTCAAGGCAGAACTTTATATTATATATGTTATCCCTATAGGTGTTGGACAGCAACACTAACCACTCTACCACCATGTCATTCATGCATTATCTGGTACATGTTGCCTACAGTATGCCAAGATTAATATGGATTTAGACTTCTAAAGACAAAAAAAATGAAGTAAATGTAACCTTCCTTCCCACAAATACTGCTTGTGTATTGGTGGTACCTTTGCAGTTACAGATTAAATAAATGTGTAGCAAGCAGTCAATGTTATCAACCAAGTCAGCATTACGCGTATACTTTTAGCTTTATTCAGGTTATTAATACTGATGTTTCATTGTGGGTGTGCATCATCAACAGCAGAGGGACAGACTGCAGTAACCTTAATATATTGTAAATGACTCATTAGTCCTGTAAAAAATGAAAAAAACCTTGACGATTTTGCATCTACAACTGATGTGACTCCAACTGGATGCTAATGTGGAGCTACTCAGGTTTAGCACAATTAGAGTGGACACAGACGCAAGCACCTGCGGGAAGCAGAAAGGAGGAGGACTCGCTCTCTATGTAAATACAAGATGGTGTAACTCAGGACATGTAAACGTTAAAATCTCCACTGGCTGCAGGGACATTGAACTATTGGCTGTAAGTCTGCATCCCTATTACTTGCCCAGAGAGTTTGGACACGTCATTGTTGTTATTGTTTACATCCCTCCTCGAGCGAATGTGGAGATAACGGGTGACGTCATTTATTCTGCAGTTGCTAAGTTACAAACACAGCACCCTGAGGCGCTTGTGCTAATCGCTGGAGACTTTAACCATGTGACGCTGGACAAAACATTACCTGCCTTCTCCCAGTATCTCGATTGTAACACCCAGGGAAATAGGACTATCGACCTACTGTATGCAAACGTTAAAGACGCATACAGCTCCACCCCGCTGCCTGTGCTTGGTAAAGCAGATCATAACCTGGTTCTGCTTCAGCCTCACTACAAACCAAGAGTGAGGGAGCGACCTACAACCACACGCTCATTCAGGAAGTGGTCCCCTGAGGCAGAGCAGGCTCTGAGAGACTTCTTTGGAACTACGAACTGGGATATCCTGCAGGGGTCACATAGTGAGAACATTGAGGAGGTTGTTGACTGCACTACTGACTACATCAAGTTCTGTATGGACATTGTAGTTCCAGTAAGACCAGTACGCTGCTATGCTAACAAGCAGCCATGGATTGCAAGTGACATCAAGGGCCTTTTGAAAGGGCTTTTGAAGGCGGTGATCAGCAGGAGCTCAGGCGTGTGCAGAAGGAACTCCGAGTCCAGCTCAGGGCAGTGAAGGAGCAGCACAGGAGAAAGCTGGAGCAGAAATTGCAGAACAACAACATGAAGGTTAAATGGTGTGACTCAAACCACCTACAACTGAACACTAGCAAAACCAAGGAGCTGGTGGTGGATTTTAGGAAGCCCAAGCCCATCATGGACCCCGTGATCATCAGAGGTGACTGTGCGCAGACAGTGCAGACATATAAATACCTGGGAGTGCAGCTGGATGATAAATTGGACTGGACTGCCAATACTGATGCTCCGTGCAAGAGAGGACAGAGCCGACTATACTTCCTTAGAAGACTGGCGTCCTTCAACATCTGCAACAAGATGCTACAGATGTTCTATCAGACGGTTGTGGCGAGCGCCCTCTTCTAGTGGTGTGCTTGGATGTGCAGCATAAAGAAGAGGGATGCCTCACGCCTGGACAAACTAGTGAGGAAGGCAGGCTCTATTGTAGGCATGGAGCTGGACAGTTTGACATCTGTGGCAGAGTGACGGGCGCTGAACAGGCTCCTGTCAATCATGGAGAATCCACTGCATCCACTGAACAGGATCATCTCCAGACAGAGGAGCAGCTTCAGCGACAGACTGCTGTCACTGTCCTGCTCCACTGACAGACTGAGGAGATCGTTCTTTCCCCACACTATGTGACTCTTCAGTTCCACCCTGGGGGTTTAAACGTTAACATTATACAAAGTTATTGTCTGTTATACCTGCCTCGCACTCTCCACCTTGCATTTTTTTTTTAACTTGCACTGCATTATCATTAATTAATATTGTTTTTATCAGTATGCTGCTGCTGGAGTATGTGAATTTCCCCTTGGGGATTAATAAAGTATCTATCTATCTGAAGGCACTGAATACAACATGGGATGACACCAAAGCACTCGCCTAAGTTCAAAACTGCTGGAGAACCCATGCTATCCGATATGCCACATAGCATGGCAGGATCTAAGTCTAAGTCTAAGTAAGTAGGCTCTAGTGCCTTGAAACTGAGTAACTGAAGAACTGAATACTACACAGTTAAGGCCAGTAAGTGCATGTTGGAGGGCAAAATAAGTTAATCAGTAATCTTGTCATACTGCTGCACTGGTCTTTATTGGCAGAAATAAGCAACTACTCCCATATGAAAGTGGCCATAAGAGGTAGCCGTTGTAATAAAATTCTCAAAAAAATTGTGAAACAAGTAGTCTCACGGGTCCAGACATGATTCTCAAATGAGTATTCATGTCAGTGGACAACCCCTTTATAAAGTTTATAGTGAATAGCAGCAGCATCTGCTGCTGCAAAGGCTACATCCTAAAACAACCCCCTAACGCTCAATTATTCCATACTTTGCATTTTAAGCTCCCACCAGGTTTTCAGGAGACAGCAAAAGATTTCTGAACAAATGACAGACAGACACACACACACAGACCACTTCAGGTACTGGGCTCCACATGTGTGAGAAGTGCCTCTGTCTGCTAGAATATCTTTGTCATTTTAACTATTGCATCACTATATGACATAACGACAGCAAGCAGAGTTTACATAAGCATTGTAGTCTCGGTATATACTACTTGTTAAAATACTGTGGCTAAATTCTGGCATGGAAAGTTTGCATTTTCAATTAGACAATAATATTTACTTTCTTTAGTTACTCATTTAGAGGTGAAGTCAGAAAGTGGATGCTGTGCAGAGTTGTCAAACTTTTGCTGGTGTTGTTTGGCAGATTTGCTGATCTGGGTATTTTGAGTACTGAAATCTGAATCTCCTGTGGCACTTCATTATAAGCTCTCTTAATGTCAGTCCTTCTCACAGAGTGCAGCACATATTTTACTTCAAATGCACATTTTGCAGTTCATAGTTTTACGAACATGGCTACCAATTTTTTCAACCTTACACCGACTGACATTTATTGTCGTACTGGTGAACAACAGAGATCATTCACAGCACCTTCAACATATCGTTCACTATTATCACTCGTCCATTGATGTCTTTTTAGGAGACTTTTTGGCGATATACAGTTAATCGCATTCAGAAGTTTGCTGTCTTTTGGACCAGGTTAACAAGAGCACCTCTGCTTTTTGCAGTTCAAAATCACCACCACCACTTTAAGCACTGCCTTCATGAGGCACTGGATAGGTTTAGAAATGTGACACTCAGTGACTGAGTTGTCTAACTGACCCAATCCAGTTTTATGCAAAATTTACTCAAGGTTGTCACCATGTAAAACAGCAATGAAATTAACTTGCTGCAATTTCCTACATATTTATTTCTATATATAATCTTCATTTGGATCTTGATCTTTGTTTGTCCGCGAATTAATTAGAAGAAGAAGCACTAGATGGCAGTAGAGAGACAGCTAAAACATAGGCATTGCATTAAGAATCTCCTCCAGGTTTATACTACGGAAGACTGTAGTACTCCAGTCACACCTCAAAACACAGACATTCAAACTAAACAAATGGTTGTGCTTTAAATTAACTAAAGAGATCCTCATTTAGATCTTGATCTTTGTTTGTCTGTGAATTCCACACATACGTAGACCACCTTCCAGTTTAGTGTGTTGTTGTTACTCACGGATGTCAACAATGTGCCGGAATAACGAAAGGGGTGGTGGACAGTGTTACGCTGGTTAGCTCCTGAGGCCTGGTTAGAGAATGAGATTGCCGAAGATAAAAGGTACATGCCTATGTAACATATGGATGAAAGAAAGACAGTGGGTAAAATGAATGACAACGTAACAGCACATTCCGGAAATTATTGTTACGTTGTAGCCAGCGAAAGTGCTGTGCGTCTCACAGTTGTACCGTGGCTTGCTCACATGTCAGTGAAGTGATCCCTATTTATGCTTTAAAGAGCCTGGAAACCTGTGTGTCCCCCTTTTATAACCATTGCTCCATGTATATTGCCTTACTCTTTGGATTGCCACAAAGCAACCTGCGAGATTGGAGGAAGGTTGAGAAGAGATTGTGAGAGGAAACGACAGCATTGTGAAAATGAGACGGACTGTGAACTGACAGAAGCAGAAATGCTCCTACACCACCACCACATAATTACGATTCGGACAGTGATTCAGAGTAGGCTGTTCCTATCGAATCAATATCCAAGGGTTTTCTTTTGTAATTTTGTTTCCTTTATAAAAAATCATAATGCTGTGCGACGAAGGGCCTAGTTCACGACTGGCAGCTGCGTTTAAACAGGGAGCCCTTCGCAGACAACTTTAACACATGCAACGTAGTTGGGTGCACATAGCTAGTATTTATATAATTATTCACATAATTATTGGCTTTTACTCTGGAAAAAGCTTTGCATTTAACTAATAAAAAAATGTAAAGAATTTTGTTGTATTTCATAATGAGTCTAATTACAAGGAACTAAATGCAAATAGAACACTGTTGGTCCGGTCTCACAGCACTTTTACAAACCAATGAACCCAACATCATGTCACAATTGAGGAGTCCCAAAAAATCCATGTGAATTTCTAGAAATATATATTGTAATATTACTGTTTTAGCTTTACCAATACAACATGTGTAAATTATTAAAGATTCAATTCATGTAAAATAATTCACATAATGGCATGAGTTTATACAGGTAGCTAACACAAAGGAGAGAATATAAAAATTATCATATGAAGAATTCATAAAATACAAACTGGTTTACATTAAATGAAAGAACATATGGCAAAAAGTAAATATCTTGTTCTTTACATAATGTGTGTTAATTATTCCATTGTACACTTACTTTATTCTCACAGTTTCCAAGTAAATTTTTCCTGAAAAAGGAATCTGCACTTTTTTGTTGAGTGATTTTTATTTTTAAGTTACTTTGAACCTCAGTGATATTATGATGAAACTCAATTGTCTGTAGTCAGACACCGTAAAAAATGAATTTCAAAAATTTCACAGAAAACCCATATAAAGTTAATGCATACCCAAAGTCTTATTTCTTTTCAATTTCCAGAAGTTGTCACACTTCTAAGGAAAAAACATTGTTTGCAAATTACGGACACAATGAAATATTTAAAATAATTAAAACTTTTTCCTTCCCTATCAATTCTGATAGCACACTTTATACATTTAAAAAGCTTGGTTTAAACTTTATTCAGCACAAAAAAACAGTCATGCTAAACTGACTTTAGAACAGCTTTGATATGAACAAGCCATTCAGTCAAATAAAGTTTGTCAATCCTGTCCACTTAAATCCTCCAAAATAATTTGCAATTTGAATATCTGCAACAGGCTTGTGAGCTACTTTTAAAATAACCAGGTCAAAATGATCTACCTACATTAAAATAGCATTCGAAGTCTGAATCACAATCTGATTGTATGGGTGGTTACCTACCAGGTAACGCGTGTGGTTGGTCTGTGAGTTGGCAAACATCCGCCACGGGTGCCCTCTCCGTTGCGAGAAGCAGATCATAGAATGTTACATAGTTAAATGTCAAATAATGCAAAGAGTGCACAACACGTGTTTCACCCTATTTTGGGCTCATCAGGCACACTCCACTGCCCCCCTTCATCGGGGATCGAACCTCGGACGTCAGACAAACGCACTTCAATTGTGACATTGTGAGACCAAAAAATCCTCTTCCAATTCCACATCCAGCCCATACCCTCCTCAAACAATTTTTTTTTTTTTTTTAAATCCCTTCTTTAGTCGATATAAATTGGAAGGCTAACTAGATCACAGCCGGAGTTTGAGCGTGCATGCGGGATGACCAGTGTGTTAGAAGAAAAGAGATCTCAGACTTGCCTATACGTCAATCAATTGGCAAATGCCATAGGGAGGATATATGATAGACTAACATTTAAAAAATTTTTTTTTTAATGCAACGCCATCTACCTACACTACCTTTGCGATCTACCAGTCGATCGCGATCGATGCATTGGGCACCCCTGGTCTACAACATCCTAGGTTTTAAGAGGGTTTTGTTGCACACCAAACAAGACAAATTATTTTTTATTGATTTTATTGTAATCATTCCATACAAATAGATCAATTTTTACAAAAAATGCGATTGAAAACAAATCAATCCCCACCCCTGAGAAAAAGAGCATGACAAACGGAGTAAAACTTAAAACTAGTAAAAATAAATAAATTGACGAGTTTAATAAGCGGATAAAGATAAATGGAGAAGAAAAAGAAATGGGAAGAGAATCTGCTTCCTCAGTGCTTTGAGAGTTCATTCTAAAATATTATTGATTAGATCTTGCCAGGTTTTGAAAAAGATCTGCACAGATCCTCTTAGTGAGAATTTGATTTTTTCCAATTTCAAATAATACGTATAAAACATCAGTTACTCACTGACTTAAAAAGGGAGAGTTAGGATTCTTTCAGTTTAGCCAAATAAGTCTGCGTGCCAATAGTGTAGTTAAGGCAATCACAGTTTGTTTGTCCTTTTCTACTTTAAGCCCATCTGGAAAAACACCAAACACAGCTGTTAATGGGTTTGGAGGGATTGTGACACCAGGGCTGTCTGAAAGGCACTTGAAGATTTTGGTCCAGAATGATGTTAATTTGGTGCAGGCCCAAAACATGTGACCCAGTGAGGCTGGAACTTGATTGCTGCATTCACAGGTTGGATCTTGCCCTGGAAATTTTGGACAGTTTTAAACAAGACAGATGTGCTCGATATATCATTTTGAAGGAGCTCATGTGAATTCTCTGCATTGCTACCTTCCACTCCTTTTCTGATATGTTGAGTAAGAGATCCTTTTCCCACTGTCCTCTTGGATCTTTGAAAGGGAGAAACTGTAAAATAATTTTATATATTGCAGAAATGCTGTCTGGAAGCAGCAGGAAGGTTGGAGATGAGGATAATCAGGCAGGTTCTGGTTAACATAGTTCCAAATATGAAGATAGTGAAAGAAATGTGTTGCTGGAATGTTAAATTTGGAATGTAACTGTTCATAGGATGCAAAGATGTTGTCTATATAAAGATCTCCAAGTAATTTAATCCCAAATGTTTTCCAGATATTAAAAACTGCATATGTTTGCGAGGGTTGAAAAAGTTACTTCTCTTGCAGAGGTGCCACAGATAAGATTCTCCGTCCTAAAATGCTTTCTACATTGGTTCCATATACTAAGTGAGTGGAGCACAATTGGGTTATTAGTGTATTGCCGATAACATGTGTTTATTGGAGCACAGAGCAAGGAATACAAAGAAGTACTGCAGGATTTTACTTCTATTGCGGACCAAGCCTGTATATGTTCTTCTATTTGTGTCCAGGTTCTTATCGCCTGTATATTTGCTGCCCATTAATAAAACTGGAAGTTAGGTAGAGCCATGCCGACTTCTGCCTTTGTAGGGTCGCTCTTTTGATGCGTGGATGTTTTGAATTCCAAATAAATGAGGTTATTGCTGAATCTAATTGCTTAAAGAATGATTTATTAATGTATATTGGAATGTTTTGAAATAAAAAAAGGAGCTTAGGAAGAATATTCATCTTAACAGTGTTAATTCTTCCAGCTAGTGTGAGATGAAGGGTTGACCATCTGTGCAAGTCTTGCCTGATTTTTTCCCATGTAGACGGCGAAATTTTGCTGATAAAGAGCTTTATGTTTACTTGTGATGTTTACCCCTAGGTATTTAAACTGCTCTGCAACGATAAAAGGTAGAGTATCTAATCTAATATTATATGCTTGAGAATTCACTGGAAAGAGTACACTTTTATTCAGATTAATTCTGAGGCCAGAGATCTTTTGAAATTCTGTGAGTGCTGTTAGGACTGCAGGCACAGAATTTTCTGGGTCCGATATATACAGTACCATATCATCTGCATATAATGAAATTTTCTGTTCCAGTTCTTCTTTGCTAATCCCCTTTATCTGATCAGTATTTCGACAATGTATTGCCAGTGGTTCAACGGCAATTGCAAACAATAGCGGTGACAAGGGGCATCCTTGTCTAGTACCATGTTCTAGTTTAAAGTAGTCTAAACAAATGTTGTTGATGCAAACTGAAGCTTCTGGGTTAGTATACAGTAATTTGATCCATGCACAAATGTTCGGGCCAAACCCAAACTTCTCCAGTGTAGTAAAAAGATATTTCCATTCAATCATGTCGAATGCTTTTTCTGCATCCAATGATATTATTATTTCTGGGGTGTTTGATTTAATTGGTGACTATATTACATTAAACAGGCGACGAAGATTTGAAGATAAGTGTCGGCCCCTAATAAATCCAGTTTGGTCTTGTGATATTACCGAGGAGAGCACTTTCTCCATCCTTCTAGCTATGATTTTAGGGAGTATTTTAACGTCGTTATTCAGAAGTGAAATTGGTCTGTATGATGCACATTGTAATAAATCCTTATTTTGTTTTGGAAAAACGGTGATTAGTGCTTGGCGAAAGGTCTGAGGAAGAGATTGGTTATCTCTGGCTTCTGTAAATGTTGCTAATAGGAGAGGAGCTAGCTGAGCGGAGAATTTCTTGTAAAATTCTGCAGGGTAGCCATCAGGGCCTGCTGCTTTCCCGACTTGGAATGACTTTATAGCATCTAGTAATTCTGATAACGCCAGAGGTTTCTCAAGTTCCTCCGCACTAAAAGAGTCTATTTTTGGTATTTGTAATGTATCCAGAAATGCATTAGATTGTCTATTGACTTCTTTAAACTCAGTAGTATATATAAGGATTTATAGTAGTCTCTGAAAGTGTGCATTATATTTTTCTGGGCGACGATTTTAACTCCGTTCGCGTTGGTGATTACTGAGACTGTATTGTGCACTTCTTGCTTGTGAATTTGTTGAGCTAAAAGCTTATTAGCTTTCTCTCCATGTTCATAGTAATGGTGTCTAGATTTATAAATTAGTTGTTCAGTTTCTTTAGTTGTCAAGAGGTTTAGTTCTGAATGTAGAGCCTGCCGTTTCCTATGTAGAGTCTCGTTTGGTAATCTGGCGGGTTCTTCATCTATTCTAGTAATTTCGCTTTTATCTCTGCTACTTTCTTGGCTTCGAATTTATTTCTGTGGGAAAGATATGAGATGATCTGTCCTCTTAAGAAGGCCTTAAGAGTTTCCCAGAGTGTTCCTGCAGAGATCTCGGAGGATGTATTTGTCTCTAGAAAGAATTGGATTTGTTTGGATATAAATTCCGCACAATTCTCGTCTTCTAACAGAAACGGGTTGAGACGCCATCTGCAGGGTGAGTGTATGGGGCTTAGTAATTTTAGCTCCATCATAGGTGCATGGTCAGAAATAACAATAGCATCATATTCGCAAGATTTAATCATAGGCAAGAAGTTATTATCTATAAAGAAGTAATCAATCCTTGAGTAGCAATGATGTACTGGTGAGTAGAAAGAATATGTTCTTGAGTTTGGGTTTAAAAACCTCCAGGGGTCTGATAAGTTGTGGTCAGTTATAAACTTTGTAATTATCGTTGCGGTGTTAAGATGCGGTTCCCCCTGTGGAAGAAGTCCTATCTAGTAGTGGATTTAGTCTCTCTCTTTAATTTGTGATTCAGGCCTTTAACATTCCAGCTCACAAAGTTAACTGTCCCATCATGGAGACATTGATTCTGAATTTTTGATGTCATTTTGTAATCTTAACTGGAAGTGAGACAGCTTTAACCTTAATTTCCAATTTTCCCATGAGTTATTGCCATGCAGCCTATTGTTACGTTGGTAATTATAATTAAAAGGATTAAAGGATTTTTTTTTTGGTCTCGTCCGATGCGGGAGATGGACGTCTGAAGTGGAGCTCCGCTAGCAGTGGTGCTATTTTTCATATTATTTGCTCATTATTCTGAGATATCCTGTATTTATTCGACCCGAGAGGGACCGCTACAGTATATGTAAACACATATAAACATGGCCAACAAGAAGGAAAGAACGAAAGAATCGAAGACTAAAGCTACATCCAAGCTGCGATCAGCAAGCCCTAGCTCGAGATACGGCCTGTCAGAGACAGACCTGGATCAGATGGGCGAAAGTACAGACTCCTCGGGACCACGGTCCGCTACATCGTCGCCGGCTGAGAGCGAAAAGGGGAGCGAAGGTGCGATCGTGAGTGCAGATGTGGATAGCTCGCCGATTGGAGAGGATTACCTGAAACTGGAAAAGGCCGGGAGGTCCGCGGCTTCAGTTACGCAATTACGCGGGACTGGAGCAGCGGGGACACCGGCTTCAGCAGAGTCTGCTGCTTCATCTACGGCACAAGAAGGCACATTTGAGCTATCTGAACTGAAAGTGTTGCTCGCTGAGCTCACGCAAGATATAAAGGAAAGCGAGAAGGCTAATGAGAAAGCAACGGCAAAGGCACTTGAGAGACTGAAACAGGAATTAAAACAGGAGATGAAACAGGCCAATGAATGTCTGCGACAGGAAATCCAACAGGCAAATGAAAGGCTGCGACAGGAATTCCAACAGGCAAATGAAAGGCTGCGTCAAGAGGTCCAACTTGAACCGACAGGTGCTGGGCAAAATTGAAGAGCGCATTGAGAAAAACTCGGCTAAACTGAGCACGCTTGCTGATCAATTGGAGCATCTTAGTGAGACATTCACGAATCGGATCGAAATAGCGAACATCTAGCTTCCAGTGCCGAGGAAAGAGCAGTAAATGCCAGTTCGAATGTAAAAACTCGGAGAAAAACTTGGAGACAGACTGGCTGCTTTAGAAGATGGCAGTAGAAGGTATAATGTCAGAATTGAAGGCCTGCGGAGAATCGAGAAAGTTTAAACCCTGTGAAATTCGCAACTGAACTTTTTCTAAAATAATGGGCGACTTTAAAGCAGAATCTGAGATAGCAGCGGCTTACAGCGTCACGGATCAAACACCGTCAGACCCGACCAAGATCTTTTATAGTTCGTTTTGAGCGATTATCATTTAAGTTAGAGGTGATGGAACTCCTCAGAAAAAGGAAAATATTATATATGAAAATTGCCACATTCGCGTCTTCCCTGACTTCTCTCCAGCAACAGCTATTAAAGCGCAGCCTTCTATAATATTAAACAGCGGCTACGGCAAGCCAATGTCAAATCGGCCTCCTGTATCCGGCAAAACTGAAAGTGGAATGGCAGGGTCATTTCTATGTTTTCGCTAGCAAGGAGGAGGCAGAAAATGAGTTAAGAAAGCTGATCCGGGACTATTCTGATACATAATTGTGAGTCATGGCGGTAAATGATAAAGCTAGGATTAATAATCTACTGTCTGATCTATTTGTTTTAAAATACGGGTTTTTATCAGCATATATTCTCATATTCTTATTATTACTTACTTATTATTATTATTACTTACTTATTACTTATTATTACTTAGTATTACTAGGGCTAAATGTTTATGTTTTATTGTGCTTAATTACGTTTTCCTCCTCTTTTTTCTTTTCTAATTATTTCATGTGTACCCTAAATGAGACTGTTCAATATCATACCCTTGGTTTACTGTTATTGCTATTACTGCATTAAGACTTGTTATGCTTGTTTTGGACACATCTTTAACACCATCACCTGGGTTTATTATCTGGGGGTATCATCTTAATGCACTAAAATTGCTGAAGATTATATGTATGTATGTGTATGTATGTATGTGTATATATGTATATGTATATATATATATATATATATATATATATATATATATATATATATATATATATATATATATATATATATATATATATATATATATATTAAGTTCTTTTTTTTCTTTTTTTCTTTTTCCTCTTTTAAAGACTATATTGGTAACAGATATCTCTATCTTTTAACCTTAAAGCGCCACTGCATGGGGGCTTGATGTGCTTTGGGCGTGCTCTGTCTCTGGGTATGTCAGAGGACTGGGACTGCATGAAGTGGGTTTTAGCCTCACCTGGGGAGGCAAAAAGGGAGGGTGGGGGTTAAGGGGAAGAGAAAGAGAGCAGGCTTGATCTATATCTAATCTATCATCTCAATCTTTATAATTATAACTATCAACGTAATAATAAGCTGCATGGCAACAACTCTTGGGGAATAGGAAATTAAGACCTAAACTATTTCACTTCCAGTTAAGACTATAAATGACATCAAAAACTCAGAATCAGTGTCTCCATGATGGGACAGTTAACCGTAAGCTGGAATGTTAAAGGCCTGAATCACGAATTAAAGAGAAAGAAAGTACTTTCTCACCTAACAGGTCTAAATGCTAAAATAGTATTTTTACAGGAAACCCACTTACTAAGTAAGGATCAGTTCCGGCTGCAAAAGACTGGACTGGCCAAATGTTCCATTCTAGTTTTACAAAGAAAACTAGAGGGGTGGGAATTCTCATACATAGAACAGTACCATTTGTAGCATCAGATGTAGTATTGGATCCTGAAGGGAGATATGTGATGGTCATGGGAGACTTATCTAACTGTAAAATGATTTTGATAAATGTTTATGCACCTAATGTTGATGATAAGGAATTTATACAAAATTTATTTGCATCCATTCCCAATCTGAACACTCATAAACTTATAATGGCTGGGGACTTTAATTGTGTTCTAAATCCACTTTTAGATAAGACTTCCTCCACAGGGGAGCGGCAACTAACACCGCAAAGATAATTACAAAGTTTATAACTGATCACAACTTATCAGATCCCTGGAGGTTTTAAACCCAAATTCAAGAACATATTCTTTCTACTCACCAGTACATCATTGCTACTCAAGGATTGATTACTTCTTTATAGATAATAACTTCTTGCCTAAGATTAAATCTTGTAAATACGATGCTATTGTTATTTCAGACCATGCTCCGATGATCTTGGAGCTGAAATTACTAAGCCCCATACACTCACCCGCAGATGGCCTCAATCCGCTTCTATTAGCTGACGAGAATTGTACTGAATTTATATCCAAACAAATTGAATTCTTTCTAGAGACAAATACATCCCTGAGATCTCTGCAGGAATACTCTGGGAAACTCTTAAGGCCTTCTTAAGAGGACAGATTATCTCATATCTTTCCCACAGAAATAAATCCGAGCGAAGAAAGTAGCAGAGATAAAAGCGAAATTACTAAAATAGATGAAGAACATGCCAGACTACCAAGCGAGACTCTACATAAGAGGAGGCAGGCTCTACATTCAGAATTAAACCTCTTGACAACTAAAGAAACCGAACAACTAATTTACAAATCCAGACATCATTATTATGAACATGGAGAAAGCTAATAAGCTTTTAGCGCAACAAATTCACAAGCAAGATATGCATAGCGCAATCTCGGTAATTACTAACACGAATGGAGATAAAATCATCGAACACAAAAATATAATGTACACTTTTAGAGACTACTATAAATCCCTATATACTACTGAGTTTAAAGAAGACAATATACAATCTAATGCATTTCTGGATAAATTACAGATACCACAAATTGGCGCTTTTAGTGTGGAGGAACTCGATAAACCTCTGTCATTATCAGAATTACTGGATGCTATAAAGTCACTCCAAGGTGGAAAAGCAGCAGGCCCTGACGGCTACCCTGCAGAGTTTTACAAGAAATTCTCCGCTCAGCTAGCTCCCCTCCTATTAGCAACATTTACAGAAGCCAGAGATAACCAATCTCTTCCACAAACCTTTCGCCAAGCACTAATCACTGTCTTTCCAAAACAAAATAAGGACTTATTACAATGTGCATCATACAGACCAATTTCACTTCTGAATAACGACGTTAAAATACTCTCTAAAATCATAGCTAGAAGGATGGAGAAAGTGCTCCCTCAGTAATATCACAAGACCAAACTGGATTTATTAGGGGCCGACACTTATCTTCAAATCTTGACGCCTGTTTAATGTAATATACTCACCAACTAAATCAAACACCCCAGAAATATTATTATCATTGGATGCAGAAAAAGCATTCGACATGATTGAATGGAAATACCTTTTACTATTTTGGAGAAGTTTGGGTTTGGCCCGAACATTTGTGCATGGATTAAATTACTGTATACTAACCCAGAAGCTTCAGTTTGCATCAATAACATTTGCTCAGACTACTTTAAACTAGAGCGTGGCACAAGACAAGGATGCCCTTTGTCACCACTGCTGTTTGCAATTGCCATTGAACCACTGGCAATACATTGTCGAAATACTGATCAGATAAAGGGGATTAGCAGAGAAGGACTGGAACAGAAAATCTCATTATATGCAGATGACATGGTACTGTATATATCGGACCCAGAAAATTCTGTGCCTGCAGTCTTAGCAGCACTCACAGAATTTCAAAAGCTCTCTGGTCTCAGAATTAATCTGAATAAAAGTGTACTCTTTCCGGTGAATTCGCAAGCATATAATATTAGATTAGACACCCTTCCTTTTATCATTGCAGAACAGTTTAAATACCTCGGGGTAAACATCACAAGTAAACATAAAGCTCTTTATCAACAAAATTTCGTCGTCTGCATGGAAAAAATTAAACAAGACTTGCATAGATGGTCAACCCTTCATCTCACACTAGCTGGAAGAATTAACACTGTTAAGATGAATATTCTTCCTAAGCTCCTTTTTATTTCAAAACATACCAATATACATTAATAAATCGTTCTTTAAGCAATTAGATTCAACAATAACCTCATTTATTTGGAATTCTAAACATCCACGCATCAAAAGAGCGACCCTACAAAGACAAAAGGCAGAAGGTGGCATGGCTCTACCTAACTTCCAGTTTTATTACTGGGGCAAATATACAGTCGATAAGAACCTGGACACAAATAGAAGAACATACACAGGCATGGACCGCAATAGAAGTAAAATCCTGCAGTACTTCTTTGTATTCCTTGCTCTGTGCTCCAATAAACACACGTTATCGGCAATACACTAATAACCCAATTGTGCTCCACTCACTTAGAATCTGGAACCAATGTAGAAAGCATTTTAAGACGGAGAAGCTTCTTTCTGTGGCACCTGCAAAAGAACCACCTCTTTCAACCCTCACAAACATATGCAGTTTTAATATCTGGAAAAATTTGGAATTAACTTGCTTAGAGATCTTTATATAGACAACGTCTTTGCATCCTATGAACAATTACATTCCAAATTTAACATTCCAGCTACAAATTTCTTTCACTATCTTCAAATCAGGAACTTTGTTAAACAGAACCTTCCAGATTTTCCTCATCTTGCACCCTCATCCACGCTGGAAAAATTATTGCTCAATTTCAAGGAGTTAGACTCCATCTCTACAATATATAAAATCCTTTTACAATCCCTTCCTTTCAAAGATCCAAGAGGACACTGGGAAAATGACCTCTCAATTAATATATCAGAAAAGGAGTGGAAAGTAGCAATGCAGAGAATTCACTCAAGCTCCATATGCAAAGCATACAATTATACAACTCAAAATTATATATCGAGCACATCTGTCTCGACTAAAACTCTCAAAATGTTTCCAGGGCATGATCCAACCTGCGAACGTTGCAACCAAGCCCCAGCCTCACTAGGTCACATGTTCTGGGCCTGCACCAAATTAACATTATTCTGGACAAAAATTTTTAATTACCTCTCAGACAGTCTTGGACTCACAATCCCTCCTAACCCATTAACAGCTGTGTTTGGGGTTCTTCCAGAGGGTCTTAAAGTGGAGAAAGACAAACAAATTGTGATTGCATTCACTACACTGTTGGCACGCAGACTTATTCTGATAAACTGGAAGAACCCAAACTCTCCTCTTTAAGTCAGTGGGAAACTGATGTGTTATATTATTTAAAATTGGAAAAAATCAAATACTCAGTTAGAGGATCTGTGCAGACTTTTTCAAAACATGGCAGGATCTAATCAGTAATATTTTGAAATGAGTTTATAAAGCACAGAGAATTTGTTGATTTAGGTATTTTTTACAAGCCTTAAATTTTACACCATTTGGCTTGCTCTCTCTCTCAAGGGTGGGGATCGATCTGTTCTTAGCATAATTCTTTTTTTTTTTTGTAAAACTTGATTACTATGTATTGATTATAATAAAATTAATAAAAAAAAAAAAAAAGGATTAAAAGGATAGATTAGATATAGCTTGCTCTCTTTCTCACTCCCCCTTATCCCCCCACTCCCCCATTTTGCCTCCCCACGTGAGGCTGGACCCCACTTCAAACTCCCAGTCCTCTGACATACTTAAAGACAGAGCACGTCCAAAACATTGACAAATTATTAACAATTCTGATTCTTGAACACCTAAAAGCTAAAATTAAGAGGTAACTGTAAATCCCTACTAATGATTTCAACTATCATTTTTAAAACTCATTTTCTGGCACATTCCAAAGGCAATAAAATCAAGAAACTGAACTTCAGCTCTTGCTGTAAAACTGATGGCTGCTGATGTATTCTATTACAACATTTTGCAGGTATACAATATCATGTGCTTTTCACAAGAAGAAACGGCAAAGGCACAGATGTTGGGCTGTGTGCTCTCAAAATTTTACAGCAAAAGGTAGACAGAGAGTTCAAAGTCAAAGGCCACAATGTGTAGCCAAATGTTCAGTTTAGTTTAGTATTTGGAATTCAAAGCATTGTCATTTATAAATTTATTGGTAATCTGAAGATGTATACACAGGGATGTTAATGTTAATGGATAAAGTTTCAACTTCACAACCATATGAGTAGAGAACTACAAAATACTAAATAGAAGTCATAAGCAATTTGGAGAGGCAACGGCCATGTGGTCAGGATTAAAATGTTGGGACTTTTGGAGAGCCCTCTTTTGAACGTGAATAATGAAATGAAAAAAATGGATCATTTTAGGAAAAACAAATATTGCACAAATCTGAGTAGAAATCACTACATTATAAAAATGCATTTTTTCATCTTTGACCCATAGATTGTTTACATAAAGGACAAATGATTGACAATGTGGAAACATTTTTCCAGGTGGAAAAATGGATGAGTAGCCTTGAACTAAAAAAACAAACCCCTAGAAGTATCTAAGATGATACATGTTTAAAAGGAATAGAAAAACTACATTAAAATAACTGGTAGGAAAACTTGAGAATGCAATGGAAAATAAAACGCATACAAACTGTGAGGAGGTAGAGAGAGACAGAGAGAAAGCCCAAATCTCCTACTTCCATATTTGGCAGAATAACAAATAAATAAAAAATAATAGGATGTCCAGTGAGAGTGTAATCAGCTGTTGTAGATACATGTTTCTTATGCTGGGAAAACCTTCCCAGCATTAGCATCTTTCTTACATGACTTTTTTTTTTTTTTTATATATATAATTTGTTTTGTGGTCTAAATTTCACAAAACACTGTGTACTGTTTGAAGTGAACACTTTTTTTCTATCCTGGGAAATGATCATTGGATAGTAATCATATACTCTGAAACCAAACAACTCCAGCTCGTCTGTCCCGGCTGCAATCCATGTGACACTGATCAGTTTATGTAATATATATACATATCTCTATACTAATAAAAAGCAAAGCCCTCACTGACTGACTCACTCATCCATCACTAATTCTCCAACTTCCCATGTAGGTGGAAGGCTGAAATTTGGCAGGCTCATTCCTTACAGCTTACTTACAAAAATTAAGCAGGTTTCATTTCGAAATTCTACGCGTAACGGTCATAACTGGAACCTACTTTTGACCATATATATGGCCATAGCCGGCGGCTCGGTCATACGTGGGAGGCGTGATAATGCGGGACGCAAGTACGTATAGAACAAGGAAGAGCTCCAAAGAGCGCTGAACAAAACGCATTACACAATTCAGAAGGCAGCAAAAGAATATGAAGCAAGTGACGCATACATGCATATTAATGAGTGCAGCTACTGCAGAAACAAAGCACGGTGTAAACCTAAAGTTTAAATTAAGTTCATAGACAGGCTGCCGCTGGCGTTTGTCATGCCCACGATGCATACCATATTCGCAAGATACAAGTTTAATGAGAAGATGCAGGGTTTAAACAAAACTTCTGATCACTTTGTAACAGAGTTTAAATTGCTGGTATGCCAGGTCTGAGCTAACATTAAATAAGGCAGTGGACATCGCCCGAGATTGCACAAGCACAGCTGAGAAGCTTCGATGCATGTACTCCAAGCGGCTAACGTGAACTGACTTTGCAGGACTGGGAAAGGTTAAATTAAGTTCATACACACGCTACCGCTAAATATTCGCAGGCAAATCCACAACTTAATACCGGGAATGCCTGTTAAACATCTTAGATTCACGAGTACCGATTTGGGTAATGATCACTTCGATGAATGAAACCTGTTATCTTTACGACGGTTGACACACACGGAATATAACTTGAACACAACACATCCTCCAAATACGAACCTGATTGAAAGAAATAATGATAATCAAATCCTTGATGACAGCCACACTCATAACAGTAACAAAACAATTACATTGACAATCATGTTACGTTATTTTTAAAATGTTTACTTTTCTTTTTCATAACTTCTGCAACACAGCAGTGATGGATCTGTAAAGTAGATGGATCTCATTGCCTTTTTTTTTTTGCATATAGACAAGTCTTTTAATAAGGTTTATTTCTTCAGTATTTACCGAGCTAATAATGCTTTCAAGTTGTCCCATTCTTTTAGAAACTTCCTGCCTTTTAATGATTAAACTCTTCAAATTATAGAGTTGGAATTATACTGTATTGTAGTCCTGTTTAAATAGTATTGGACATGTTCTGTAAATAATGCCATGTATGCAGCTTATTATGAAATACAAAAAGAAAAAAAGGTTTATATTTAAATGTTTCCTTTAAAATTATGGGCTAATAGAAATGTTAATATTGCAGCCATTAGTAGTGGCTAAATCTACTAAATTAGATGTGCTGAATTTGATTTTAACTTGTTTAAGATTATTAAACTACATACACAATCTTTTTCATGCGGAGTTTCACATGCAGTAAAACAAACGAATATCCTTGATTAAAAAAAAAAAAAAGAATGGAGCTGTAAGCACAGGTTGCACAACTTTTGTCTGAACTAACAGCAGCATCTGATGATGACAGAATTACATACATTTTTTTTGCTTTAAGAAACACAACAAACAGACCCTCTAGACCTACAGTACAGGCCAAAAGTTTGGACACACCTCCTCATTCAATATGTTTTCTTTATTTTCATGACCATTTACAGCACTCCATCACTCTCCTTCTTGGTCAAATAGCCCTTACACAGCCTGGAGGTGTGTTTGGGGTCATTGTCCTGTTGAAAAATAAATGATCGTCAAAATAACCTGACTTCTGCACAACACAACTGCTGGTCCCAACCCCATTGATAAAGCAAGAAATTCCACTAAATAACCCTGTGAAGTGAAAACCATTTCAGTACATAACTCCACATGTGTTCATTCATAGTTTTGATGCCTTTAGTTAGAATCTACCAATGTAAGTGGTCATGAAAATAAAGAAAACACATTGAATGAGAAGGTGTGTCCAAACTTTTGGCCTGTACTGTAATTCAGGAGGTTCAAAATCCCAGAAAACCCTCTCAAATTAGATCAATACAATTCAAATTATTCTACATGAACATATAACAGTTATCTGTAGTAATTTTCAGAATCTATGTTTAAGAATGTGTACACAAAGTTGAATGACTGACACAGTTGAGGTATATTGTCACTATTTATACCACATAACAGCTGTGTTTCAACCCAGCCACAGGGGATGCATAAATCAGTGTGTTTCTTCATGCCGGTCCTAAGCCCGGATAAATGGGGAGGGTTACGTCAGGAAGGGCATTCGGTGTAAATTTTTGCCAAATCAATATGCGGAGAACAATACAAATTTCCATACCAATCCAGCCCCAGGTTAACAATGACTGTAACCAGTACTGTTAGCCAACAGAGTGCTGGTGGAGATTGGGCTACTGTTGGCTGAAGAAGGAGAAGAAGAGGAGGAGATGTGTCCAGAGGCAGGAGGAGAGGAGGAAAGTAAAGAGAGTAGAACTGAGGGTAGGAATTTTGAATGTTGGCAGTATGACTGGTAAGGGGAGAGAGCTAGCAAATATGATGGAGAGAAGGAAGGATGACATATTGTGTGCAAGAGACTAAATGGAAGGAAAGTAAGGCCAGGTGGCTCTGAGGTGGATTCAAATTGTTCTATCATGGTGTGGATGGGAGGAGAAATCGAGTAGGGGTTATTCTGAAGAAACAGTATGTTAAGAGTGTTTTGGAGGTGAAAAGAGTGTCAGACAGAGTAATGATTATGAAGCTGGAAATTGGAAATGTGATGATGAATGTTATTGCATATGCCCTACAAGGTGGGTGTGCGATGAATGAGAAAGAAGACTTTAGATGAAGTGATGAACAGTATACCAAAGGGACAGAAATTGGTGATTGAAGTGGATTTAAATGGACATGTTGGTGAAGGGAACAGAGGTGATGGGTAGGTATGGTGTTAAGGAGAGGAACGAAGAGGGTCAGATGATAGTGGATTTTGCCAAAAGGATGGATATGGCTGTGGTGAATACATATTTTAAGAAGAGGGAGGAACATGCGGTGACGTACAAGAGTGGAGGAAGATGCACACAGGTAGATTACATCCTATTCAGAAGAGTCAATCTGAAGGAGATTTAAGACTGCAAAGTGGTGGCAGGGGGAAAGTGTAGTTAAGCAGCATAGGATGGTAGTCTGTAGGATGACGTTGGAGATCATGAAGAGAGTGAGGGCAGAGCCAAGAATCAAATGGTGGAATTTGAAAAAGGAAGACTGCAAGGTTGGGTTTAGGGAGAAGGTGAGACAGGCACTGGGTGGTAGTGAAGAATTACCAGACAGCTGGGCAACAACAGCAGAAGTAGTAAGGGTGACAGCAAGAAGGGTGCTTGGTGTAACATTTGAACAGAGGAAGGAGGAAAAGAAAACCTGGTGGTGGAATGAGGAAATGCAGGAGAGTATACAGAGGAAGAGTACAAGGGGATACGGCACAAAGTGAAGACAGAGGTGGAGAAGGCTAAAGAGAAGGCGTATGATGAGTTGTATGAGAGGTTGGACACTAAGGATGGAGAAAATGACCTGTTTCGATTGGCTAGACAGAGGGACCGAGCTGGGACAGATGTGCAGCAGGTTAGGGTGATAAAATATAACGATGGAAACATACTCAAGGAGAGTGTGTAGAGAAAATGGAAAGAGTACTTTGAGAGGCTGATGAATGAAGAGAATGAGAGAGAGAAGAGGTTGGATGACGTGGAGTTAGTGAATCAGGAAGTGCAACAGATTAGCAAGGAAGAAGTAAGGACAGCTATGAACAGGAAGAAAAATGGAAAGGCCGTTGGTCCAGACGACATACTTGTGGAAGCATGGAGGTGTTTAGGAGAGATGACAGTGGAGTTTTTAACCAGATTGTTTAATGGAATCTTGGAAAGTGACAGGATGCCTGAGGAATGGAGAAGTTGTGTATTGGTGCCAATATTTAAGAATAAGGGGGGTGTGCAGAGCTGTAATAACTACAGGGGGATAAAATTGATGAAAAACAGCATGAAGTGATGGGAAAGAGTAGTGGAGGCTAGGTTAAGAAGTGAGGCAATGATTAGTGAGCAGCACTATGGTTTATGCCAGGAAAGAGCACAACAGATGTGATATTTGATGGAGAAGTAAAAAGAAGGCCAGAAGGAGTTGCAGTGCGTCTTTGTGGACATGGAAAAAGCATATGACAGGGTGCTTCGAGAGGAGTTGTGGTATTATATGAGGAAGTTGGGAGTGGCAGAGAAGTATGTAAGAGCTGTACAGGATATGTACGAGGGAAGTGTGACTGTAGTGAGGTCTGCGGTAGGAGTGACGGATGCATTCAAGGTGGAGATGGGATTACATCAGGGATCGGCTCTGAGCCCTTTCTTATTTGCAATGGTGATGGACAGGTTGTCAGACAAGATTAGACAGGAGTCCCCGTGGACTATGATGTTTGCTGATGACATTGTGATCTGTTGCGATAGTAGGGACCAGGTGAAGGAGACCCTGGAGAGATGGAGATCTGCTCTAGAGAGAAGAGGAATGAAGGTCAGTAGGAACAAGACATAAAACATATGTAAATAAAAGGGATGTCAGTGGAATGGTGAGGATGTAAGGAGTAGAGTTGGTGAAGGTGGATGAGTTTAAATACTTGGAATTAACAGTACAGAGTAACACGGATTGTGGAAGAGAGGTGAAGAATAGAGTGCAGGCAGGGTGGAATGAGTGGAGAAGAGTGTCAGGAGTAATCTGTGACAGATGAGTATCAGCAAGTAAGTGAAAGGGAGGGTCTACAGGACAGTAGTGAGACCAGCTATGTTATATGGGTTGGAGACGGTGGCACTGACCAGAAAGAAGGAGACAAGAGCTGGAGGTGGCAGAGTTAAAGATGCTAAGATTTGTATTGGGTGTGTCAAGGATAGATAGGATTAGAAATGAGTACATTAGAGGGTCAGCTCAAGTTGGACAGTTGGGAGACAAAGTCAGAGAGGTGAGATGGCGTTGGTTTGGGCATGTGCAGAGGAGAGATGCTGGGTATATTGGGAGAAGGATGCTAAGGATAGAACTGCCAGGCAAGAGAAAAAGAGGAAGGCCTAAGAGAAGGTTTATGGATGTGGTGAGAGAGGACATACAGGTGATGGGTGTAACAGAGCAAGATGCAGAGGACAGGAAGATATGGAGACTGATGATCCGCTGTGGCAACCCCTAATGAGAGTAACCGAAAGAAGAAGAACAGCTGTGTTTCATAGGTTATTTTGTCTGTGTGCTTGAAATGTTGCATAGTACAGCATTCAAGCCCAAGTTCATATTTATTGTCATATCCTCTCATACACAAATACATTTTGTATATTTACAGATATTTTTTTCCCCATTAGGGCATAAGTTAGCTGCCTTTTTCAGGATCACATAGACAAGACAAAGCAGGAACTGACCCAGCAGCCCTAGCAACAACAATAAAGTGCCTGTGTAATAATACAATTTTACTATTAACAGATCTGCAGTGACTGATAACAGGCAAAACAAATGCTGAATGACTTACTTGTTAGCATTCTGTAGATCACGAGACCAGCCCAGTCTAGGTCCAGCAGTTGCTCTAACACCTCCTCTTTTAAACTCAGTTTCAGACATCTCATCGGGGTTAAACGTAGTAGACTGACTCCTTTTAAGTCTAAAAGCAATTACATGCATTGATGCTGTTATTTAGATGCAAATAAATTTAAGGAACCAGATGAGAGCACTATTTAGAAAAATTTTATTGTGCTACTAATTTAGCACAAGAAAGGTGAAATTAAAACAACAATGTAATACATTTTGTGTTATATATGTCCATGTAGGTGCAAAGGTAGAAAATGCTTATATGCAGACATAATGTGATGAATGTCAGTCTTTCAAATTTTGGGTAGTAGCAAACAAAATAATAACACACAACTGAAGCTGGACTAACACAGATACTAATGTGGATTAGAATTCAACAACAGACTTTACTGAGATCTGGTTTATTGTTCACTCATCAATTGTCTGGTGACACTGTCCAAATTGCATGGTCGCTGGCATCTGGAGCCCATGTTGGTGGCTTGAAGCACAAGTAAGAATTAAGCCTGAATGTGGTTCCTGTCATTGGCTGGGATGCCATTTAACCTAACACACATCTGTGGGATGTGGAAGGTAAACAGGTCACCTACCAAAAGATCCACAGAGACATAAGGAGATGGAGCAAACCCTACAACAGACTTTAGAAAGACTGCAGTATTAATGACCAGGCCATTTTACTTGCCATGCATATTTAGGTCTGATAAATAGAAGCATCATTTTTTATTCGTATTAATTACTTTGATTTATTAAAAAATGTATTTACAGTAATCCCTCGCGGATTTTAAATGTAAGCATATCTAAATATATATCACGGATTTTTTGCTGGTTCGCGGATTTCTGCGGACAATGGGTCTTTAATTTATGGTACATGCTTCCTCAGTTTGTTTGCCCAGTTGATTTCATACAAGGGACGCTATTGGCAGATGGCTTAGAAGCTACCCAATCAGAGCATGTATTACATATTAAATAAAACTCTTCAATGATATGCTCTCTCTCTCACCCTCTCTGCCTGATGGAGGGGGTGTGAGCAGAGGGGCTGTTTGCCTAGAGTATACGGACGCTCCTCTACAAAATGCCGCTTTATCGTGGTGCTTCGGCATACTTAAAAGCATGTATTGATTTTTTGATTGTTTGCTTTTCTTAGAGAGCGCTCTCTTTTTGACATTCTCTGCTCCTGATGGCGCTCCTTTGAAGAGAAGATATGTTTGCATTCTTTTAATTGTGAGAAAGATCTGTCATCTCTGTCTTGTCATGGAGCACAGTTTAAACTTTTGACTAAAGGGTGTTATTTCATGTCTAGAGGGCTCTAATAATGTTAACATTGTGGGAGAGTTTATAAGGGCATAAAATATATAAAAATAACCATACAAACATATGGTTTCTACTTCGCGGATTTTCACCTATTGCGGGGGGGTCTGGAACGCAACCCCCACGATCGAGGAGGGATTACTGTATTATATATTTATTGTGCTTTGAGAAGTTTGTTGTTGCTATATCTGCAGAAAAATGCAGATAACTCTCTTCTGTAGACATCTCTTGCAAAACAATGAATTGAGTATTAAATCGTACGTCTGCATTTTAATACAAGTAACACTTACTATAAAGCTACTTTTTGCATTTATGTGGACATACAGTTTGTAGTCATAATGCTTTATAATCCAAGTCTGATGGACAGACATCACAAAACATGAACATCTTTGTCAATGTTCCTAATGTGCGATTAATTACTAGAGCCAGTGGTAAATAATACATTTTGTTCAGAAGCTTCCTCATTCGACCCCTTTAATGAAACACAGCCAAACCTGAGACCACAAAGATTAAAATAAGCTTCAGAAATGGCTTTATTATAAACAAAAATGTGATGCAAACATAATACAAACATTTTTAATCCTTTGTGTATTTGTGTTTTTTTTTTGCAAAATATAATTTTTTTATAGCCATTTTGGAAAACTTGTTTACAGCTGCCAAGAAAGTGCATAAATAATCCTCAAATGGAAAACACCAAAGATCTTGCCATAAATTAAACTTACTTTCCAAAAAACCTCATGATTCCACTGGTCTTCTTCTTTGACTCCGGAGATGAAGGTGAAAAGTTTGAGCTATCAGTCTCTGCAGATCTTTGAGGAAGTCCTGCCAGATCTAGACGATCACTGACATCTTTGTCTGTCTCTGCTGCAGGAAATTGTCAGATTAAAGAATTATTACAAATATTTAGAACAGTTTTGTGTGCAACTCAATAACAGGTATTTTTGTCATGGTGTCATTCAGCGACAGCATTCAAATGTTTTTTTATACAAATTCTAAACTAGAGAATTACCATAGATAATCACATTCATGTGGTAAAAAGGACAATTTAAAGAATGTGAAGCTGCAAGCAGCCAATTGATGCCACCACACAGTGTTATATGGCTGATGACTGACTGAATTTAAAGTGTGCTTCATGTATGTATACTGTTTGAAAGGAATAGTTTTCACTTTACATTGCATGAAAGAGGACTACAGAATAAAACTCAGCCTGCTTAACCTGAAATACCTTCTTAGTTTTGACTCCTTCCTGAGAAACAGTGATGTTGAATGTCCTGAAGAACTTTAAAGATTTAGACGCTTGAGGATACATATTTGGATACCACTTAGACATACTAAAGATTATTTTGCTCCAAG